>NC_091117.1:13272500-13340000 GCF_040183065.1 Periplaneta americana | reverse complement strand
GTCACACAGACATTGTGTGCACTGGATGTGGGTCTTTGGCGTTTCGTCAGCCCACGCGAGTTGTGTGGATATAAAGGGAAAAGTTGAGACGGTGTCGGGTGGAGTTCCCGGGTAGCTCAGTTGGCAGAGCGCTGGTATGCTCAACCAGAGGTCCCGGGATCGATACCCGGCCCCGGAACAATTTTTTCCTTGAAATTATTCAAATCTGCTTTACAGGGAGCTTTACCTGAAAGACTAGATTTGTATATGCAATCCAGTTATCCATCCACCAACTATACAACCAAGAAGTTTAACTTACAGTCGTACGTTTCATCTTTTATATCATTCATTTTTTATTTACTTATTAAACTGCACATGAATCACACAAAATGAATAGTCCTATACTTCAGTTAAAATCTAATTTTGAGTCCGAGTATGTTAAGTAAATATTTCGTTGCGGTTCATAATACAGTGTATAACAGAATGGTTCCCATTTCCCCCCTTAAGCTATGATCAGCATAAGCAACGTATCAGATATGAAGTCTTTAATATTGAACCTAATTTTCTAGAGGAAAAAATCACGACGCTGTAAGTAAAGAAAAGTAAACTATTCGAAGGCGTTTCCATTGACAGGGATAGGAGATAGACTAACATGCAGCGGCTTGTACGATCGCACCTAAACCCGTTGCCATGGGAACGGCCCCTATCTTAATATGAAACTTTTTTTATATCCCGGGTAAAGTAATTTGTGTGTATGTAAGAAAGTAAGTGTGTGAGGCGGAGATATTCATGCGCCTGATGCATCGCATAATATTTTGGAATACGCCCGCACGGCAGGAGAGAATAAAAACTACACGGAAATTGCAACCCAGGACGAGCACATGGGAAGAAAGAAAAAAAATGTTGGATATTGGATGTCTGGAAAACTAAGGAAATTGCGTATTGAAGGAATTCCAAATTCAATTTTCTTCTCAGTTGGATCAACTCTCGCTGCAAAGTGAGGGGAGAGACGAGAATGCTAAGAAGGTGTTCAGTCTGTGCACCGCGCCACTCAATTAAACCCACAGCTACAGTGTGGTCCTTTGTGGATCAGGTTTGTGATATTTCTCACGTAGTTCTGTCTTCTGACAGCTATTCAACCAAGGGGCTTGGGTTTCTAACCCTGGGACAATCTATTAGATTTTTGGAGAAGCGCAGCTTTTCTTCGAATACCTACGTTTTCCTGATTTTGATTCCACAATTTATTTATTTATTTATTTACTTATTTATTTATTTAGTTATTTATTTAGTTATTTATTTATTTAGTTATTTATTTAGTTATTTATTTATTTAGTTATTTATTTAGTTATTTTTTATTTATTTAGTTATTTATTTATTTATTTATTTATTTAGTAATTATTTATTTATTTATTGAGTTATTTATTTATTTATTTATTTAGTTAGTTAGTTATTTATTCATTTAGTTATTTATTTAGTTATTTATTTATTTATTTATTTATTTATTTATTTATTTATTCATTTAGTTATTTATTTATTTAGTTCCTTATTTATTTATTTATTTATTCATTTAGTTATTTATTTATTTAGTTCCTTATTTATTTATTTAGTTATTTATTTATTCATTTAGTTATTTATTTATTCATTTAGTTCTTTATTTATTTATTTAGTTATTTATTTATTCATTTAGTTATTTATTTATTTATTTATTTAGTTATTTATTTATTTAGTTATTTATTTAGTTATTTATTTATTTATTTATTCATTTAGTTATTTATTTATTTATTTATTTATTTATTTATTTAGTTATTTATTTATTTATTTATTCATTTAGTTATTTATTTATTTATTTAGTTCTTTATTTATTTAGTTATTTATTTCTTTAGTTATTTATTTAGTTATTTATTTATTTAGTTATTTATTTATTTAGTTATTTTTTATTTATTTAGTTATTTATTTATTTAGTTATTTATTTATTTATTTATTTATTTATTTATTTGTTTATTTATTTATTTATTTATTGAGTTATTTATTTATTGAGTTATTTATTTATTTATTTATTTAGTTAGATAGTTATTTATTTATTCATTTAGTTATTTATTTATTTAGTTATTTATTTATTTATTTATTTAGTTATTTATTTATTTATTTATTTAATCATTTAGTTATTTATTTATTTAGTTCTTTATTTATTTATTTATTTAGTTATTTATTTATTTAGTTATTTATTTATTTAGTTATTTATTTATTTATTTATTCATTTAGTTATTTATTTATTTAGTTATTTATTTATTTATTTAGTTATTTATTTATTTAGTTATTTATTTATTTAGTTATTTATTTATTTGTTTAGTTATTTATTTATTTATTTATTTATCTAGTTATTTATTTATTTATCTAGTTCTTTATTTATTTATTTATTTATTTAGTTATTTATTTATTTATTTATTTATTTAGTTATTTATTTATTTATTTATTCATTTAGTTATTTATTTATTTATTTAGTTATTTATTTAGTTCTTTATTTATTTATTTAGTTATTTATTTATTTATTTATTTAGTTATTTATTTATTTATTTATTTATTTATTTATTTATTTATTTATTTATTTATTTATTTACTAGACGTACCCGTGCGCTCCGCTGCACCTGTTAGAAATAAATATAAAGTAATTACATTATTAAAATAGGACGTTTGATCCAGGGAACAACTTTTACATCAGCGCAAGATAATCTGCTTCGCTCATTACCCAATTTTTTTTGCATTTCATTTATTGCATATATATTTTATGTATTTTAACACGATTCAATTGAGCATAGTTAAAATTTGAATTATAAAATAATGGATTGCTAAGCTAACGTACTGTTACTGCATACTAACTTCCTCGTTGTTCGTTAATTCTCTGAGATTAAAATGAGTGTGCATAAATATTATTTTAAGAAATGCAGAAAACGAATGTAAAAAATAGCCTATCAAATTTTCTGTGCATAAGAAGCTATTTTAATCTTACCTGTCCTCAATTTACTCAGACGTTACTATAATAACATTATAGCATTATGTCCATCTAGAGAAACTACACTTTCCAATGGTGAAATAATAGTCTAATAATTAATTATACAAATCAGTTAATTTAGCTTCTGATATTACTTCATACAAATGCAGAAACATTCTCTGTAGGCTATGTTTAATAGCTTTCGATATTTGATGTCCAAGGCCCCTGTTTCGATTGTTGTTGTTCAAGGCCCCTTATAGACGAAGTCATTTGTTCTTAATTCATTGCACCATCTTAGATGGCGTTATTTTAATTTTAAAACTCATTTATCTCATTAAATATCAGTCCTATCAAAATTATGTAAAGAATAAAACTTATCGGAAATCATTTTTAAAGAAACTTTTGTTACGTAACATTTTTCACAAAAATCAATAATAAGAGAGATATTTTGATTTATTTAATTCATGCCCCCTTATAACTCCCCTTTTAAATAAAGTATTTTGAATGCCATATAGCCTAAAATCTAAGTTACAACGAACTTAATTTATATTCCAATTTTCATATAAATCGGTTCAGCCATTATCGCGTGAAAAGGTAACAAACATACAGACAGACATACAAACAAAAATTTCAAAAATGCGATTTTCGGTTTCAGGGTGGTTGATTATATATGTTAGGACCAATTATTTTTGGAAAATCGAAAATTACCAGAAAAATTTCGGCTACAGATTTATTATTAGTATAGATTTATTTATTTATTTATTTATTTATTTATTTATTTATTTACTAGCCGTACCCGGGCGCACCGCTGCACCCGTTAGAAATAAATACAAAGTAATTACATAATTAAAATAGGACATTTGATCCAGGGAACATTCGTGTTTGATAGAAGGATAAATCGTTTAATATGTTACTTCACTTAAAGTGTATTAAAAAATTGAAATGCGATCATTTTGATCCAGAGATCACTCATTTAGTGCAATGACTATTCCTTTAACATGTTTATTATTACATGCAACCATAGTTTAATGAAGATTGACATATCATTTAGTTTTAATGTGTATACATTATATTACTTTTCATATGTTTCCATTGAATTATGGTAATACCTTAATTTTAACTCTTGTTTTCTACGTCTGGCGCTTGGCCCACTATGGTTCTGAACCCTTCAAATAACTTAAATAGTGATACAGCATATATAGTGATATATAATTATATTTTCTTTCTTTCGAAAATGTAAAAAATCACGATCTCCTATGTACCATTGCTATGGAATGCATAAATGTGTTTTTTCTTCCTACTCAAAAATTTTATATTTTGCACATAGGAGTTATTGCAGGAACAACAACGCTATAATCTGTAGCGGCGGTGAAAATGTATTGTATTGTTATTTTGAAACTCTTGTATATCCTTAAATATCAGTTTTATCAAAATTGTTCATAGAATAAAACTTATCGGAAATCATTTTTAAAGAAACTTTTGTTATGTAACATTTTTTACAAAAATCAATAATAAGCGGGATATTTCGATTTATTTAATTCAGGCCCCCTTATAACCCCCCTTTTAAATAATGTATTTTGAATGCCATATATCCTAAAATCTAAGTTACAACGAACTTAATTTATATTCCAATTTTCATTGAAATCCGTTGAGCCATTATCGCGTGAAAAGGTAACAAACATCCAGACAGACAGACAGACATACATACAAACAAAAATTTCAAAAAAGCGATTTTCGGTTTCAGGATGATTAATTATACATGTTAACACCAATTATTTTTGGAAAAGCGAAAATTACCAGAAAAATGTTACTTACAGATTTATTATTAGTATAGATTGATTGATTGATTGATTGATTTATTTATTTATATATTTATTTATTTATTTATTTATTTATTTATTTATTTATTATTTTGCTAATAATTGCACCATAAAATATAATATATACAGAAAAACTTTAGCTCGCCCCTGAAAGAGTAGAAGTCGTGCTCAGGGGCGGATTCCTGAATTGAATTTAATAATTATACAATACAATTTGTCTTATGTCTACTGTGCAATTATAGTATATAAATTTAAATTTACAATTTTTCAATTTTTATAAAATCCATACATAACTTTTTAAATTTAATACTAGAACTATCAGAATTGACAAGATTAGGATATTTAAATATAAATTTGTTATATATTCTTGGGCCTAAATTACTACTATGATTAAATACTGTAGCAGTGTTGCATTTTGGTTCAAACAATCTTAAAGAATTCATACCTTTTGTTTCATAACTATGAGAATACAATTCAAAATTATTTCGATTTTTATGTATGAATTTTATTAATACAATATAATAAAGTTGTCTTACGTTAAGTACATTAAAGTCTATAAACAAATTTTGAGATGGAAAATCAATAGGTTTATGAAGACATATTTTAGTTATTTTCTTCTGTAATAAATAAAGTGGATTAAAATTGAATTTAAATGAGCTACCCCATCCTGTAATTCCATACATAATTACCGATTGAAATAAAGTTAAATATATTGTACGTAATAAACTTATTGACAAGTAATTCCTCAATAAAACAAAATTATATACTATTTTACGTAATTTATTACAAAGGTAATTAGTGTGTTGGTTCCATTTTAAATGATTATCGAAAATTATGCCTAAATACTTAACTTCAGAGGACTCTTTAATAATCGGACATTTACACTGTATAAGACAACAATCAGAATTATGTAATTTAATACTTAATATAGATGTAGGAAGTTTGTTACATTTTTCAGATAATGAGAATGGAATAATGATGGTTTTATTTTCGTTGATAGAAAGATAATTTATGTCAAACCATTTTTTTATTAATTTAAGTCCATTATTTGAATTATTATATGCATCATACCAGGTTTTTCCACCAAAAAGTAAAACTGTGTCATCTGCATAAGAATAGTGAACATCATTGTTCCACCGAATTCGAAAAGAAAGCTGAAATATTTTATAGACTATCAGAACTCAAATACGTTAAATGTACATGTACATTATTATTGTGATACTGATGTAAGGATTTCAAGTACTTCAGCATAAATTAAAATTTATTTTAATTAGAGTAACTTCTGATATTTTTTTTTTGCACAACTATTCATAGAAAGAGTATTATAACAGTCTAGACCAGTGGTGGCGAAAATGTGATCGTGCGCCGAGCCATTGTGTAACCTGCAACATGCATAGCACCTATGGAGGGAGGCGGACACTCGAAGGGGAAGTGAAGCAACTGTCTGACTTATTAAAGGATTTTCATTTTCCTTACGTCAAGCACTTAAATATAATTTTATACAGTATAAGTTACAAACTAATGTTTAGTACGTGTAACGAAGAAAGAAATGAACAATATCACAACCTAAAATTAACTGTCTTCAGAATGTCTCTGCGACAAAGTTTCAGAATTAGGAATTATGTCACTTACTGCCAGTCGTAGTTGATCACGAAGGTATTTGTCTGTCAGTCGTGATCTAAATTTCGTTTTTACTATTTTACTTGTTGAAAATAGTTTTTCACAAACGTACGTTGTAGCGAACATGGCTTCAACAGAGCAAGCGAAAGAACGAAGCTTCGGATATTTATTTTTTGGCAAAGATTTGAAAGTTCAACATTTGTCAAGTCCTTACATCTAGCTTTCATTTGACATCACATTGTAAATCAGTAAGTTCAAATTGAAGATCTAACCGCATTATTTGTACATCTGCTGAAAAAGGGTCGACGTACAGAGATGATGATGATGATGATGATGATGATGATGATGATGATAACAGTAACACTTAACCTTTTAATGTTTCATCAGTAACAGGTAGTATAATGCCGTTTTATGTTATACAACCGTTTTCCTCGTAATACTTGTGAACAAATCATACATTTAATATTCTCATCATATTGACAGCAAAAAAATGCGTCCTCCCATCCTACTTGGAACTTTCGTACATGGTTTCGAGAGAGACAAATACCACTCGCAGGTCAGAGACAAATACAAATTTAACGGAATTTGACTCCAGTGAGTGAGAGGGTGGGGGTTGGCGGAGGTTAGAAGCAAGCGAAATGCACAGCTATCACTGCCACAATGTCTCGCGAGTCACGTTCTCGCCACGGCTGGTCTAGACGATCTTAATTAGAAATACAGTAAAAATCGCTGCATACATGTAGTGGGCCGAACAGACGAACGGCATGGTTAAGAATGCTTCTTCGGTTAAACGACAGTAAAAAATTTGAATGGAAACGTCGAATGTTTAATGAAGAAATAAAATATATGTCGAAATTTATACTCTTACTTGCTTATTATAATAAGACAAATGACCCTAAAGTAGGCTAAAACAAGGTAAATATGATATAAGGATTACTCCTAGTCTATAACGAATGTAGATAATAATAATCTTCCATCTCTCTGTCAGATTATAAATCCGCATTGTTGCTTCATACGCTACCAACTTGGCCACAGTGAAAGTATTATAGTAAATATCGCTACACGTTGCCGTTGCCATGGTGACCATACCATTAGTTTACACGGGCAGGACTGGTTTGCTTTGTGGCAAGCAGAAATAACTTAATAACGTGGTGCCGGCGGGATCGGAACCCGCGTGGTTGCAGCTGAAAGTTAAATAATTCATGAAGCCCACCTCCCCGCGCAATGATTGGGGGTGGGGTGGGCGCTCGTGCTGCGTCGCTTCTGACCCAGGCGCGCTCTGACATCGAGAAGACCTCGAGTTCAGGCGTAATGGTTGGTTCGGGTTCGTATCTCAAACGCAGGACTGCTTCCACTAGGTTCTTTTACAAAGAAGTAAAGTAATAGGATCTTTGTGACATTGCCCATTAACTCCTACATGCTTAACTTACTTACTTACTGGGTTTTAAGGAACCCGGAAGTTCATTGCCGCCCTCACATAAGCCCGCCATTGGTCTCTATCCTAAGCAAGATTAATCAAGTCTCTATCATCATATCCCACCTCCCTCAAATCCATTTTAATATTATCTTCCCATCTACGTCTCGGCCTCCCCAAAGGTCTTTTTCCCTCCGGCCTCCCAGCTAACACTCTATATGCATTTCTGAATTCGCCCATACGTGCTACATGCCCTGCCCATCTCAAACGTATGGATTTAATGTACCTAATTATGTCAGGTGAAGAATACAATCCGTGCAGTTCTGCGTTGTGTAACTTTCTCCATTCTCCTGTAACTTCATCCCTCTTAGCCTCAAATATTTTCCTAAGTGCCTTATTCTCAAACACCCTTAATCTCTGTTCCTCTCTCAAAATAGAGTAATAATAATAATAGTAATAATAATAATAATAATAATAATAGTAGTAATAATAATACTAATAATAATAGTAGTAATAATAATAATACTAATAATAATAGTAATAATAATATTAATAATAATAATAATAATAATAATAATGGTTTATTTAACCTGGCAGAGTTAAGGGGACACTCAACTATATTTTGGAACTTTTTTCCTATTTGACCAATCTTTTTCAAATTTCGAGAAAAAGTTTAATATACACATGGAAAGTAACATGCAAAATCTCAGCTCGTTAGATCCAATACTTTTCTAAATGAAAAATATTTCAATTTTTAATCAATCGTTAAATGAAATATCACTTTTAATTATCATTTTTTATTTTTTGGCTTTGTGCATTTGACTGTGACTTCTCAATGAATAGGGGAAGAATTCTGCTTATTGATTTAGTTCTGTCACGTAAATTAGTGTAGAAATTTAATTTTTCATTTCTATGACACTTTTTCTGCAATTTTTAAGTTCAGTGTCCCCTTAAGGCCGTACGGCCTTCTCTAACACTAAACCAGGAATAAAACTGCGGTACAAAAAACACTACAAATTTACAAAATAAAGTACACTACAATTTTACACTAAATTGAAGTAGATAATCATAATATAATGTGAACAGCAAGTCAGTAGAAATCAGACAATATATAACAGGCCTATAGTAAGAAGGGAAAATGCATAGGTAATAAAATGTGAACACAATAAATGAGATATACAAAGTATAAAAATATAAGACAATAATAATAATAATAATAATAATAATAATAATAATAATAATAATATTGATAATAATATAATAATAATAATAACAATAATATAGTGAAGTACAAAGCACACAATGAACACAATATTTTTAGGTACACACAATAAGGAAAAGTATGATTTTATATATATATATATATATATACACATTGGCAGAAGTGAAGTTTGAATTTACAGTATGTAAGGTACTCTTTTATAGAGTAGGTACAGAATTATTTCAACATGAGTTACTAGTACGAAGGACGAAACTGGCAATTGGAATTAGATGTAATAGGCTATAGTGCGATAATATGCACAGAAGAACTGAAGCCTGTATCGAAATGAACGGCCACCATTTTAAAAAAATGTGTTTAAATATTCATATTATGATTATTTTTCAATTTAACTTCATTCTCTATATTGTACGCTAATGTGCTGTAGACAGTATAATATACACTGCACAATGAATACGTTCGCATGGATAACTCAGTTTGTGAGTAAAAACACTTATTCTTAATACAGTACTGTATTTTGATTAAACAAAAACCTAATGAAAATTATCGAACTCAAAATCGCGATATTTCATAGTTTACGTAAATGGATGAACTACTTTCTTCCGTCCTATACCTAGTAGAGTGATTTGTTTGTGTTTTACGCCAGTATCATCGAACTACACTCGTGGGAGGGGGTAGCAAACGGTGTTTCCGGTTATTACATTATAGATATCCCATTATCGGGAAATATGAGGAAAACAAAAAGATAAAATAAGTTAAATATCACTAGAATATAAAAAAACAAATATGGTGAATACGTTGAAACATGTAATACAACACTTGTCACCCACCGGCGTGGCTCAATCGGTTAAGGCGCTTGCCTGCCGGTCTGAAGTTGCGTTGGGGCGCGGGTTCGATTCCCGCTTGGGTTGATTACCTGGTTGGGTTTTTTCCGAGGTTTTCCCCAACCGTAGCGAATCCTCGGCTTCATCTCGCCAAATATCATCTCGCTATCACCAATCTCATCGACGCTAAATAACCTAGTAATTGATACAGCATCGTAAAATAACCAACTAAAAAAACACCTGTTATAACAGTAAGTTAGTTGGTAACTCGTGATAAGATAATTTTCTAACTTGGATTTGAAAGATGTCAAGGTTCGGCAACTGATAGTGTCCCTTCTAGCGAGTCTAGACTCAGGTTCTCTGTTCTTTATCTTGGACATCCCTATGAAAAAAAGAAGAGAGGTTTCTAGAGTTTTACGATTTCTCTCCAGGAATTGGACACGTGCCAGAGTAGCCCCTAACTCCTCCAACACCTTCCCCTAAACTGGCTGGGCTCCTCTTCTAAGCGAGGGGCTACTTTGACCAATGTTCGGATGAAAGCAACACAGCGCTGTGGTGGCTGAAACAGCTGACAATCGATGTAAACGTATCGGGAATTTGAAATTAGGAGAATAAATTTGCAATGTATTTGTATAATATGTTATTTTTATAATTGTAATTTTATGCATGCGTTTTGATTTTCCAGTCTCTTGCAACGAAAGGTAGGCACGTTAATGCATTTTGCATGTGACAGCAGTGTATGCCATTTAAAATCCATGACGAATGTCACAGTTCAATAATATAAAAGTGCTGCACATGATGTGTGTCTGACAACCGTGATGGAATACCCTTTGTGTTCATGTGCACTTGATTAAAAACATCTCGACATGGTTTTATAAAATTTCCGTTTTTAGTAGGCTAATAATAAAACATGTCAAGCAGGAATTATTTGATTAATCTCAGTTTTTGTCATATAAAAATATTCATCAAGAACCTGACCTTACTTCTCGTTCTACCGGGTGTCACAAATGTCACTTGTCAAAATGGTTGAGTTGAGTAGATTATTTTGCGACATCTTAGGTTATTTAGCGTCTGAATGAGATGAAGGTGATAATGCCGGTGAAATGAGTCCGGGGTCCAGCACCGAAAGTTACCCAGCATTTGCTCATATTGGGTTGAGGGAAAAACCCCGGAAAAAACATCAACCAGGTAACTTTCCCCGATCGGAAATCGAACCCGGGCCACCTGGTTTCGCGGCCAGATGCGCTAACCGTTACTCCACAGGTGTGGACGTCAAAATGGTAAAGTAATATTATTTTGAAATGGAAAGTATACGTTCATGATAAAGACGACAAAAGGACCACGAAAAGCACAACCACAAGGACCACGATAAGGGCCACGACATTATGTTACTCCCCTCGAAGGGAGGGTACGGGAAGGAGACTGCCATCGCACGTAGGCCGCTTGGATGGAATTATGTGCATGTTCTAAGGATCCTAATGGTACAGATTCCCCTACGAACAGCCCTCTAACTACCCTACAGCCTGTAGAATTCTTTTTACCAGTGTCGTATTTATAAAAACATCACACATAAGTTTTTCTATATCTTTACTACTAAAGGGAGAAAAATTTTATAATCACTACGTACCTAAAAGTAGAAATTTTCTATTGCCTCTTTAAATATTTCATTTTTTATTTCAAAAAGTATTCATTTAATCATAAAACCCCATGCGCTAGTTTGTTAACCACAGTATATAAAATATGCAGTAAATATTTCTTATTCCTAGCATCAAAATTGTAAGAGCATTTACACTTCGAACTTGACGAAATGTGCTGAAAAAAAGTGTGAGAAAACAGCTTGTAAGGTTTGCGTGGAATCAAAGTTCAAATGTGCAGCCATTTATATATTGAGTAATTTCTATGCTTTCGTTCGCCGTAGAGCATTGAAAATTTCTCAACATATAAATAAAAAATTGCTGATTCATTTTTCACAAGGAAACGAAAATGCAATTTTAGACTGAAAATGACTAAAATTTCACTCGTCTCCTCCCTTAAGAATTTTAACTGGAAGATCTAGAACATACATGGGCATCGTGCCTCACTTGAGAATTAGTGCCTCACTGACCTTCACAGAGCTTATCGCTCTGAGTGACATCATCTTCACAGTCCCCGTTCCTCCCTCACGTAGCTCCTAGGCGTGGGCAGGTTCTATATCAGTTTCATAAGCAATATCAGTGGTGGCATAATGGCATTATCAAAGCAGTGTGTACGCGTTAGAAAACGATTATTTCATGAGAAACGGGAAGAAGAGTTTTTTTGCTGTTTAGAAGGGGAGAACATACGATGTATGTTATGCTCGAAAATCCTATTAGGCATTAATAAATTTAATATACAACGACATTACTCCTTATGTCATAAAGAACATGCTGAATTAGAAGGTAAGACAAATTAAATGTTATTTTTCGTACTATTCCGAAGAAAATTTATGATCTTAACATTTGCATAGTATACTAAATACGACATTATACCTTAAACACGCTACATTAAAAGGTACGAGGAACTAAATGTTGTTTGTACGTATTATTTCCAAAAGAAATTTATAAAAAAAATATCAAATGTGAGTAGAAAACGAAATATGATTTTCTGAAATTATTTTAGGTCGAGAACGTGCAAATCTATTAAGTAATCTTGATAAACGCCAGAAAATACAAGAAAATGAACGTAGACAACGTGATGGAATATTATTGGCTAGTTACGCAATTTCTCACCTGTGATTTAAATCAATTCAGCGACGGAGAAACAGTAAAGAGGTTTATGATTAAAGCTGCCGAATTAATTTGCCAAATTGAATAAAAGTTTTCGAGTCTCTCACGTTAACCAAGCGCTTTCCTAATAATTCGCCACTGACCGCCTTAGCGATTACGATAAGGTGACGCAGGTCACAGCATTTATATTTCCCATCGTACTCTGCAGTCTCCTCTCCTAGTAAACAATTTTAAATCGAGTGCCTCACGTAACCGAAAATTATGCCCATGTATGATCTAGAAAATGCAGCTGTTAACACATTGATGACATTGAATTTCTACTATCAAACTTTCGATTTAAAAAATGTTCCATCCCAAAACGCTAAATCACAGCATTGAAAGTAAAATAAAATGCCATATTCTATCTTAAAAGTGCTAAATTTTTAATGTTATGTCTCTATAGTCAACCATATTTATTAATACTACGTCTTATGAAATTGTGTAATTCTTCTTTGAACACACTGTATAGCTCAGTTAACAATTCATTATTTTTACAAAATTCCTTTTAATACAAAGAAAATGTTACTGAAATAGCTAAAGAAATTTCTTGTCCCTATACTTCGTTCTTTTCATTGTCATATAATGCACACTGTAAAGCTGTACCTATAAAATTTAACATTGTCTCAAAGCCCAATATCTCTCTAGAAAAAGTTAATTAACACTGACATCTGATAGGGATTTTATTTTTGTTTGTTGCAGGTGAGTCATAATAATGAGACAGCAGTGACATTAAATTCCGGAGAGACATCTCTCGTATCTCGTCCGGGATTCGAATCGAGTGCAATATACGTAATGAACACCTGCCTCTGCGGTAAGTCTCCCGTGTTGTTGCCTAGGCAACCGTTTGATTAGAGTTACAAGATAGCTGTAGCACACAAATCTCAACAAAACACATCTACCGTATGTCTGTTGTCATAGCAGCTGGAATGAATCCTTTACGGTAAGAGCGAAATTAACAGTTGACTAATTAATTAATCTCTTAGTATTGCTTTCGTCTGAAACATGAAATTAACAATCAAATAAAACTTCGTTTAGTAATCGTGACAATAATAGTCGATTAAAATTAACAAAAGTGGGATTTTTTTAGATCGATCCTGTGATATAGGGGCGTATTTTGCGGGCTACCGGCGGTAGCCCAAGGAAATTACAAAAGAAAAAGTTTATAATATAACATAATGTAATAATTTTGTATTATTAGTTTTACCATAGTAATTAAAATTAAAGTAATTGTTAGATATATTTTGTGTAATAATAGGGTCAGCGGTAGCCCAAACCCTTTAACCAGTATACGCCACTAAAGACCTGATCTAATTAGAAATGGAAGCATGGGATAAAAATTGAACGTATCCAGTCTTATACAGGGACATCATTATGTTTTTACTAACATTTTTAATATTAACCTGGCTATACCTTTAGAAAATCGGAAACACAGTTTGCTAGCCCCTTCCACGACTGTAGTTCGATGATACTGGCGTAAAACACAAACAACTCACTCTACTAGGTATAGGAGGGAAGAAAAGTAGTTCATCCATTTACGTAAACTAGGAAATATCGCGATTTTGAGTTCGATAATTTTCATTGGGTTTTTGTTTAATCAAAATAAAATACGGTATTAAGAATAAGCGTTTTTACTCACGAACTGAGTTATCCATGCGGACGTATTCATTGTGCAGTGTATATTATACTGTCTACAGCACATTAGCGTACAATATAGAGAAAGAAGTTAAATTGAAAAATAATCATAATATGGATATTTAAACACATTTTTGAAAATGGTGGCCGTTCATTTCGATACAGGCTTCAGTTCTTTTGTGCATATTATCGCACTATAGACTATTGCATCTAATTCCAATTGCCAGTTTCGTCCTTCGTACTAGTAACTCATGTTGAAATAATTCTGTACCTACTCTATAAAAGAGTACCTTACATACTGGAAATTCAAACTTCACTTCTGCCCGACCCGCATAGATAAAATTACTCAGACATGCTATCTACTGTCCGTCCAAGTGGTTATGCCGCAGGATCGTAGAAAGGGGGGAAATCACGTGACAGTTAATTACTTAACGAGGCCCTTTTATTTAAGTTATTTTAAACAGTTGTATAATATTACGTAAACGTCCAATTCCTAACAGAAATTAATGTTTTCAGAAAAGAGCTAAGACAGCCCAGCTTTTATAGAGAGGTGAGAAGAAGCGGGTGGGGGAAACCGGAATGCGACGTAGGCAAACGGACGACAGTACCTGTGCGAAAATATTAGTCAATATTGAAAGCTCTTTCGTCACTGGAAAACGCGAACATATTTCTGGAACGTACTATACTCACTAACTCTATGCTGTTTACTATATGCGGCCTTGATTCTGTGTGGAGGACAGTTGGAACTTCATTAGTAGAAGGGGTGGGAGTGAAGTACATTCAAAAACTCAGGTACAATAAAAATTGAAGTAAAAATAAAATGATGTCCCTGTAGATGAAAAACAAGATGAATGTAGCCTTTACCCCCAGCAGCAGTAAAAACTTCGTAAGCTGTGAATGTGTAGTAATATTTCTAAATGTTAGTGAAATGGAGACAATAGGCTAAATGATAAACATATATATATAAAAACCCATTAAGAGAGAGAAAGCTAATATTATTTATATAAGAATATTGTAACCAGAGGAAAACTGTAAGTCAACGAAGAAGTTCATTATGCTGCAAACAACGACAGCACCCGCCATATTGCTATTACGTTATGCATTATCCCTTTGCAGCACAGTAAACCTAATAAATATTATATAAATAATATAATTTTCTCCTAACATATTGACGTCAACCGCATAGACAAGCAGCTGATGTAACCCGTTCAATTCCAAATCCTCTCTGTTATCCTGGAATTCCCTAATGGCATACTCTAGAGCAAAGTTAAAAAGTAAAGGTGATAGTGCATCTCCTTGCTTTAGCCCACAGTGAATTGGACAAGCATCTGATAGAAACTGACCTATACGAACTCTGTTGTACGTTTCACTGAGACACATTTTAATTAATCGAACTAGTTTCTTGGGAATACCAAATTCAACAAGAATATCATATAAAACTTCTCTCTTAACCGAGTCATATGCCTTTTTGAAATCTATGAATAACTGATGCACTGTAGCCTTATACTCCCATTTTTTCTCCAATATCTATCGAATACAAAATATCTGGTCAATAGTTGATGCATATAGAGTGTTAGTTGGGAGGCCGGAGGGAAAAAGACCTTTAGGGAGGCCGAGACGTAGATGGGAAGATAATATTAAAATGGATTTGAGGGAGGTGGGATATGATGATAAAGAATGGATTAATTTTGCTCAGGATAGGGACGAATGGCGGGCTTATGTGAGGGCGGGAATGAACCTTCGGGCTCCTTAAAAGCCAGTAAGTAAGTAAGTATGTATGTATAATACCTCATACTCAAGAAAGTTAAATCTAGTGTCTATTATTTCTAGACAACAATTATACACATTTTTGTCGTTGTTTGAAAACAAATGGGGTGAACACGAACCAAGGAGTGTTGAAGCTCGAGATGTGGAGCAGTTTTGTGTCAGTAGGAATAATAGCCGTCTCGACTCACCTGTTCAAATGAGAGAAGGAAGGCCTAGGAATGTAACACAAAGACGGTTAGCAGGCGGGTCACAGATACTGGGACTGAAGGGGCAGCACTCATTCCACACGCAGCTGTTGAGAAAGTCCCGCCAAAACGCACCGGAAGTTCGAGTGCCACCTGGCGATTTACTTCCGCGGGGCACCTTGTAGTCCACAACACGTTGATTAATATGCGACCCATGTCACGAGTGCAAGCTACCGCCCAGCACAGTTACACCAGCTTAGCTGCCTACCTTACGTTCCTCGTTTTAATCTCCTCCAACCACTCTCCACTGTTCTTCTACTTCTTCCTCCTATCATAAGGTCCACTTCATATTCTTCGTCATAGTCACCTTTCATATTTGCTTCCTCTTCTTTTTCTACTTTTCTTTAATCTTTATCTTCTCCTTATATTCTTCCTCTTTGTCCTCTTATATTCCACTTATCTTCTTCTTCTTCTTCTTCTTCTTCTTCTTCTTCTTCTTATTATTATTATTATTATTATTATTATTATTATTATTATTATTTTCTTTGTCTTACACTCGTCTTTCTGTTCTTATTTTCTTCCTCTTATTCTCTTCTTTATCTTGCTTTCTTCCTCTTTTATTTTTCCTTTTATTCTCTTCTTTATCTTATCTTCTTCCTCTTTTCTTTTTCCTCTTATCCTCTTCTTTATCTTATCTTCTTCCTATTTTCTTTCTCTTATTCTCTTCTTTATCTTATCTTCTTCCTCTTTTCTTTTACCTCTTACTCTCTTCTTTATCTTTTCTTCTTCCTCTTATCCTCTTCTTTATCTTATCTTCTTCCTCTTTTCTTTTCCTCTTATCCTCTTCTTTATCTTATCTTCTTCCTATTTTCTTTCTCTTATTCTCTTCTTTATCTTATCTTCTTCCTCTTTTCTTTTACCTCTTACTCTCTTCTTTATCTTTTCTTCTTCCTCTTATCCTCTTCTTTATCTTATCTTCTTCCTCTTTTCTTTTACCTCTTATACTCTTCTTTATCTTATCTTCTTCCTATTTTCTTTCCCTTATTTTCTTCTTTATCTTATCTTCTTCCTCTTTTCTTTTTCCTCTTATCCTCTTCTTTATCTTATCTTCTTCCTCTTTTCTTTTTCCTCTTATCCTCTTCTTTATCTTATCTTCTTCCTCTTTTCTTTTTCCTCTTATCCTCTTCTTTATCTTATCTTCTTCCTCTTTTCTTTTTCCTCTTATCCTCTTCTTTATCTTATCTTCTTCTTCTTTTCTTTTTCCTCTTATCCTCTTCTTTTTCTTATCTACTTTCTCTTTTCTTTTTCCTCTTATTCTCTTCTTTATCTTGTTTCCTTCCTATTTTCTTCCTCTTACGCTCTTCGTTTTCTTATCTTCTTCCCTTTTCTTCTTTCACTTATCATTTTCTTTATCCTGTCTCCTTATTTTCTTCTTTATCTTATCTTCTTGCTATTTTCTTTTTCCTCTCATCTTCTTTATCTTGTCTCCTTCCTATTTTTTCCTTCCTCTTATTCCCTTCTTTATCTTATCTTCTTATTCTTTCCTTTTTCCACTTATCCTCCTTTTATCTTATCTTCTTCCTCTTATCCTCTTCTTTATCCTGTCTACTTCTGTTTTTTTCTTCCTCTTATTCTATTCTTTATGTTACCTTCTTTCTCTTATCCTTTTCTTTATCCTGTCTCCTTCCTATTTTCTTCTTCATCTTATTCTCTTTTTCTCTTCTGTCTCTTATCCTCTTCTTCATCCTGTCTACTTCTTATTTTCTTCTTCCACTTATTCCATTCTGTATCTTATCTTTTTCCTCTTGTCCTTTTCTTTATCCTGTCTACTTCCTATATTCTTCTTTCTCTTATTCTCTTTTTTATCTTCTTCCTCTTATACCTTTCTTTATCCTGTCTCCTTCCTATTTTCTTCTCCTTCTTATCTTCTTATTTATCTTCTCTTCTTCCTCTTATTTTCTTCTTTATCTGATCTTTTTCCTCTTATCCTCTGAGCTTGCGAAAGAAACTACTAATTTTTTTTAAGTACTTATGCAAAATAAGTTTCTAATTTATGATTACCATGAAAACGAAAGCAAAAAATTGAAAATAAAATAATAACAGTTTGTGAATGTAGAGTTCAGATTTGAGAGGCTACTTTCGTAAAAGAGCAGGCACATTTTGTAGTCTACAATTTAGGTTAGGTTACCTGTGAGAGCGGGAAATACAGATGGTGGAGTAGCTATGTTTTAAAAAAAATCGCTAGCGGACCAATGTCAGCTACGCCTTATTTCGAGCGTCATTCCCTGCTAAAGGAAAGCATTCTCCATAGATCGATAAACGCATTACATATTTCTCGCTGTAGTATGTTACGGGCCTCATACAAAGACGTCGTTCTATGTAAGAAGACAGACGATTGTTCATTGTCAAGGTCTGAACTCTGATCTTTAGCGTCGAAAGTCGTTATTTCAGTCTTTGGATCGCGTAATTAGAATAATTAAGACTAATCGTCCATAAGACGAATAATGAAACCTGACGAGGTTTTAATTTCAGCAGACAGAAGTCGTTTGAGTCGTGAACACCTTGAGAATATGACTCTATCACAGAGGGGCTCGTGACAGGGGAAGCTTCAACGGGGTGTAATAAGTCATTCGAGTACGGATCGCCCCTTGTGCTGCAGCGTTTTAATTAGAGCGTCAACAAATGTCGTGGTTTAATTTAAAAGAAAACGAAGGCGGACGGACGACGAGTGCGACACGTTTTAATCTCGACCCACCCGGTGCTGTGGGGGCTCGAATTTCGGATTAAATTACCCCAGCACGCTCCATGACGACCGGAAGCTGCGTATCGGGTGCTAGGCCAGCAAAAACTACGTACAGGGTGTTCTGAACAGTCCATCAACATCGAATTTTGGGTTACACATTATAAGGCCAAATAAAGGTATATCGAAAACTGTCCATGTCTCCAAAAATCGGAATTTCCAATAATTAAATTTGTACGAAAATTTCATTGAAGTGAAAAAAAAAAGTTCCACATTAAAATACGATAAAAAGACGAATCTATCTTGTGCATTTTCCATTAGTTATCTCCGTAAATGTAGAGCAGACTCGACTAATTTCGTGATATTAAGGTTTTGGTGCAAAAATAAGGTTCAAATTAAAAAGAAATTGTGTTTTTAATGTATGCACATTATCAGATTTCAGGAAGTTACATGTCAGCATTTTTACCTCAAATTTATACAATGATTTACAAACAAGCAATATAAAGAAAGAAAAAAAAATTAGCGGTCTAGAAGGTTTGGTAAAATTTCGTGATAATACACTGATATTTTCGTGACAGTTCTTAAATTAAAAATATTTAGGCATATTCAGTCAAATTTTAAATTTCTCTGTCAGATTCATGTCTACAACCCAAACAGTAATTGAAAATCGTCCTGTATTTCGAAAGGTATTGTTATGTATCATGAAATCATTGATCACAACTGACACACTGAATCAATCTTTCACCATGCTTGTCGTCCTCGAAATTTCTTGAGTAAGATCCGCAACAAATCATTAGGCACATATCTTCTTTGTTTGGGTCCTGGAGATGATGGTATTTCGTTGTCTACATAAACACACCCCCACAGGAAACAAAACAAAGCAAAAGCCAGTTCTGAAGACGGCCAATAGCAGGCCGAAACATGTTAACAAAGTAATAAAATTTAACACGTGAAAGACACACAATACTTTTTCTGAAGTGATATAGTGTTAAAAGTTGTGTAATCAAGATGTATAAGTACTGTTTCTCCCACTCTTCCTTAAACGCGTTTCCGAACAGACGTTGTAGGTTTTGAGAAAGGACCAATCTAAATCTAAGCAGATAATCCGCCACTGACAGATGCTTGTGTACTGGAGTTATAGGGGCGTTGGAAGGGAGGGAGTGAAGCAAAAACAGCTGCCCTTGCGACGTCACTATTGCTAGTGATAACGATTACATTTTTGCCGATGCCTGAGATAAAGACACGTTGTGTTCCTCAGAGAGGAAATTTAAATGGTTATAGTCCAGTAGCTAATGATTTCACTTGAAAATTTATTTCACAGCCATATTTCACAGTCCTTGTAGACCAGGAAAGTACTGCAATATTTAATTTTTTACCATTTATTAAACATTATTTTTCATTTTTTGTAAGGCAGTGCAAAATCGATCGTTTATGCCAAACTAAGCATTATGGTCTGACGAGTTCAGCAGGCCAAGCCGTTTGTTGTCTATCGTCATTTGTTTTCTTCCGTTTTGAGTTCTCATTTTGTGAATAATGGGTCGCTTAACGAACGAAGACAAGATTTTCATTAAACATTTGCACCAATACGATAATTTATCTGCCCGTCAAATTGTATGGAACTGCGCTCATCGAGAATGGTCTGTTCCAAGTGTACAACGATTGATTAGCAAGATACGGACATGATATCCCTCCTGAGAGATTATTGCGTGAAAGATCGCATTTCTCAGATTCTCTGATGGTTTCCGCTGGAATTTTAAACGAGATCTTAATCTTATGAACTATTTTGTGTCGAGTCAACTACAAAAAGCAGTTTACTACAAAACAAGAATTCGTAATATTGAACATTTAAGACAACGCCTTCTTGAATGTTGGGACCGGCTTGATCAAAGACAGATATCCAGTGCTATTGAACACTGGAGAAGACGTCTACAAATGGTTGTGCGGGCAAATGGCGGTCACATAGAGTATCATTTTTAATTTTGATTATTTGGAAGATCATTAATTATTATTAATTTTACCAACATTCAGTTTCTGCATTTTAGAGTAATAAATTGTCCTCAAAAACCACATTTTTCGCATCATTGTGTATTGACCTCCATAATATTTTAATTAAGCCTCAAAAAACATAATAAAAGTCCTGCTCATCTTTAAAGTCTACTCTTTCCAACAGTGTATTCATTATAAATTAATGTTATATAATTCCGAAAATAAAGCACTTCTAATTTTGTGCCTTTTTTTTTTTGGCCCCCTGTTTATATATATTCGGAACATAGTTTTCGTATCAGTTATTGCTAATTTATTTAAACTGGGTGGAATTTATACAGGGACGTCATTTTATTTTTACTTCAATTTTTATTGTACCTGAGTTTTTTAATATACTTCACTCCCACCCCTTCTACTAATGAAGTTCAACCGTCCTCCACACAGATCCAAGACCGCATATACAGTCATAGTAGTTTTACGGTAGTAAACAGTACGTTCGAAAAATATGTTCGCGTTTTCCAGTGACGAAAGAGCTTTCATTATTGAATCATTTTCGCACAGGTACTGTCGTCCATTTGCCTACGTCGTATCCCGGTTTCCCCCACCTGCTTTTATTCGCAAGCTAGTGGTTGGGCTGACTTAGCTCTTTTCTGAGAACATTAATTTTTGTTAGGAATTGGACGTCTATGTAATATTATACAACTGTTTAAAATAACTTGAATAAAAGGGCCTCGTTAAGTAATTAACTGTCACGTGATTTCCTCCCTTTCTACGACCCTGCGACATAACCACTTGGACAGACAGTAGATAGTAGGTCTGAGTAATTTTATCTTTTCGGATCGGGCAGAAGTGAAGATTGAATTCACAGTACGTAAGGTACTCTTTTATAGAGTAGGTACAGAATTATTTCAACATGAGTTACTAGTACGAAGGACGAAACTGGTAAGTGGGATTAAGTACAATAGTCTTTAGTGCGATAATATGCACATTAGAACTGAAGCCTGTATCGAAATGGACGGACACCATTTAAAAAAAATTGTTTAAATATCCATATTATGATTATTTTTCAATTTAACTTCAATCTCTATATTGTACGCTAATGTGCTGTAGACAGTATTATATACACTGCATAATGAATACGTCCACATGGACATCTCAGTTCGTGAGTAAAAACACTCTTGTTAATACTGTACTGTATTTTGATTAAACAAAAACCTAATGAAAATTATGAAACTCAAAAGCGTGACATTTCCTAGTTTACGTAAATGGATGAAGTACTTTTCTTCCCTCCTATACCTAGTAAAGTGGTTTGTTCCAGAGGAATAGCCAAGTTAATATTAAAAATGTTAGTAAAAATAAAATGATGTCCCTGTATTACAGAGATGCTGTATGGCTAATGTTTCCTGGGATTAACCATAAGATTACCAGACATTTGCCTTATATATTTAAAGAAAATCTCGGATCCAAACCAATCCAATCATATCAAGAGGGATAGGAATTCATATCCGAGTGCAGTCTGTGGGGAGAGAGAGAGAGAGAGAGAGAGAGAGAGAGAGAGAGAGAGAGAGAGAGAGGCGGGGAAAGGAGGTAGAAAGAGGTACAGTATTCTAACTCGTTACCATTGAAACTACGCTCGTGGCCCTTCTGTATATAAGAAAGTACTAGCTAACAGAAAGAGACGCGGTGTATTCCTCAGAGAGGGAATTTCATACTTGAGAATAGAGAAACAAAATTGCTGAGAACATGGTCTTCTTTCACAGACTAAAGGGAGAGGCGGCGCTTGCGTCATTCTACCACTCGGCGCCTCGCCTGGAGCATTTCCTTGTTTGTAGTTTATTTATTCATTCAAGATGTGAACGCATTTCGGAATGCAAATGACTTTTCCATTTCGTGTTTTTTGTCTGTTCCTTGCTCTCGAGATTATCCCTCGAGGTATGCGAGTTGAAGGGGCAGAACAGCAACACTTCGGGGGCCGGGGAAGGATGTACCTTTCGACTCGCGGGGGGGTTGATGCTGCACTGTTTTTAACTCGTCGACAAGTGCAAATTAGGCATAATCTCAAAATACAAGCGCGCTGTCGTAGCCCATTAAACATTCACGGAAGTAGGCATAACATCTCGAATGAGAGGCGCACACAAAGACATTCTCTTTCAGTTGGGATGTCTTTGGCTTAGGTTTTCACTACGGTCCGGAACCTCCCTCTTTTACAAACTAACAACGCACGCCGTCTATTGTTTCCGAAAGTAAGAAGTACCACGATATTTATCGGTCATAATTATACCACAGTCTAGTATGTATATACAGTCACGAAGCTTAATACACAAGGAATATGCATCCATTGACAGTTGAGGCGATAGTAGCGTTCCTAGTGGCTAGCTACTATCAGGTTCATCACAGATCCTTTCCCTAGCACACGGCAAAATATTTTATATTTTCGTTATTATGTTCGTTTGGAAAAATTAATACCTTCCTTCCAATATTTAAATATTAAATACATAGGTTTATTCATTATTTTCAGGAAGTATATTAAATTCCATCATAAACTCGAAGACACAAGAAACAGTAGGCCCTAATAATAATATTTAATTAATTACACTGAATAACAAGAAAACATTTTCGGTGCATATCTTGGTATTCAACAGGCGTTCTAGGACAACTGAAACATGCCGATTCCAAATATGCAAACCATTTGTCTCTATTACCGTTCTTGAGATATACGACATCAACCATTATGTATGACAACTCACAGACAGGAGTTTCAGTAGAGCATTTATTGCTACATGGATTACTAATGAGCATGGCTTTAGCTGAGAAAATGGTGCAATTGACATATAATTATGGTAGTAATATTTCAGTACCATCCTGTAAGTCTTGGAAGTAGCTGTCTGCAATGGTCTTCCTCATTTGTGGACCTATGAACAAACCTTCTTTCACTTTCGCGTAACTCAACTCTGGAAACTTGTTACACAGTTACCGAAAAACATCAGAGTCGGTGTCTAGCGCCTTCACGAAATTCTTCATGAGCCCCAGTTGTATATGAAGCGGTGACATGATAACTTTGTCATGCTCAACCCACGGCACACGAAGGCTGCAGTCTATCTCTGAACGGCCAATTGTTCTTTATGTGATGGCTCTTTCTATCTGTGATGTCCCACTCGCAGATGAAGCAGCAGTACTTGGTGTACCCTGTCTGCATTCCCATGAGAATAGTGATAACGTTTAAATCACCACAGATACGCCAATTGCACTCGCGATATCATATTTTTTCAAGAAATAGCGACATGGTTTCGTAAGTATCTTTCAGGTGCGTAGAATATGCAACCGATACTGACGCATATCTGTTTCCATTGTGTGATAATATTATTTACTACCTTCAAACTTGTCTTAGGTGAGTCTATGAACAGTCGCCATGCTTCAGTGCTGTGTTCTACACCGAAGCTTGACATAGGATCTTGAATGTCCATGCAGTAGCAAATAGTGTCACTCATTGCAAAGAAGAACTTCACAAGTTCTCTATGTCTGTGCCGAAACTGTGAAGTCGTTGTAACCGGTGCAAGGAAATTAAATTGTTTAAGACAACGAGTGAAGGAATGAAGCGACTACCAGATATTAGTGATTGTGAGGACTGAATAGATAGGGCGTTGGAGAGGTTATAGCGAAGAAGAAGAGTGCAGGAAAGTTAGGGGTGGCAAAAGTGTAAGAAAAGGAACAGAGAAGAAAGTGTTAAGTGTAAGAAGATAGGGTAAGAGTGTAATAAGATAAACTATCAAACAATGAATACAATGAGAATGAAAGTGGGGAAAAAAATATATATATGTGTGTACTGATATATCTGAACAAATGTGAAGTGGAATGAGAGAGAAATTGGAAGTGTAATTTAAGTGAATTAGATATTTGATGTTTTTCAATGTTTTGGATTGGGAGTAGTAGCAGGGGTACTATAACTGTAGGAGTATTATCGAAATAAATATATGGATAGGGGTAATAAAATAGGAAATTTAGGAATGGAAGGGAAACAGTCTAGGTAGGAGGGAGAGAATAGAAGAGGATAGAGGGGGAAGGACATATAGCAATTCAGTCATAATAGAGCATTAGAAGTAATCAAGAAATTCTCGGCAAAGAATACTTTAATAGAAAAGAGTTATATGTATAAAGGGATGGTGGATCGAAAAACAGAAATGTGAAGGTCCACCATAACTGTGAATTGTAAAGTTGAATGACAAATAAATATAAAAAAAAATGTTTAAGACGTGAACCGAGCAGTTCAGCTTGGCCTTTTGTTAGTGCCAGGTCCCGTACGAATCGCAAAGTTGAGTATTATTCATTAAATGAATATCTTCTCCAGGTTGGTAGTAGTCAGAGTCTGGGTCGTTGGTAGGAGATGAAAGAGGGTCTTCCTTCTTGCGTTTCTTCATTAACTGTGTATTCTGCAGGTGCTGTTGGTATTGGACAAATGACAGGATCATGTGAAATTTGTTTAGAAACTGAAGGAACGTCTGGATACTTTACAGATGCACTAGTTTTGTAGGAGAATTCGGTAACGTTTGACAAAAAGAAATAACAATCTGTGGTGTGGTTGCTTGACTCACGCCATATCACAGGAACTCCAAATGTCAGATGGTGGTTGTTCTTCGCCTTCCTTATCCAGCCGCACAAGTTGCATGCATAGATCAAACAGATGAATTGTGGTGCCCACGACTTACCACTATCCATTTTCGAATCAAAGTATAGTTCATATTATGTTTGCTTAAGAAACAGTGTAAAAGTCTTCCGATGGAATTTGTCTGTTACATAGCCGCACACGTATCAAAACACATCTGGTGAAATTCTACATCATATGGAAAAACGACAAAAAAAAAATTCGACGAACCGTGTTCCATTTAAAAATAAAATTTTGTCGATAATTTCAAAACCTGACGTGATAGCGCAAAACGGTTTTCAGATTTGAAATCAGCATGAAAAACTATATTAGAAATAGTAAACGTCATGTCAGATATCTACCACTTGTTTATCAGTGTTATTAATATTAGAGGAGAAAAGCACCGGAGATCGAACCCGGGTCCTTGGTTCTACGTACGAAGCGCTCTAAACATTTAGCTACGCCGAAGTTCAATCCACAGCACCGGATCGAATCCCACTCCTCCAGTGTTTTTTTTTTTTTCCTTTGTGGCCTGACTCCAAGTTCGACATGTACAGTATGTTGACATTTTTATATTAAGTCAACTGCCATTATACATTTTATTAATATTATCGCATTTGCGAAATAGTTACCAAATATCACGCGAGATTTTAATGTATTTTGAACAAATTCACCATTTTATGTCTGGTAATAATTGTATTGGTATTTTCCTCGCTGCAGTTGAGGAAGCAGATTTAATTCCAGTATTAGTGTCGCTCCCGGGTCATGGGCCGCTACCCGCAAACTTCACGCGGTCTGGCTATGCTTTCATCGGGCCTAATTGAAATGGCCTATCCCTAACTTTGACCAGCAGGTCTGTTTTCGTCAAGTACAAAATAATTTTGGGAGATATAGGCCGAATCTAACATATTTGATATAGGACACAACCGCCCTTGTGGGGATCTGCCGTCGCCCAGTATTTGAAGGGTCTACTACGCAAATACCAAATATCATTGGATCATTCCCGAATAGTGATGAATACAACTTTGACGACGATGACAATAGTGATGAAGACAATTTTGACGACGATGACAATAGTGATGAATACAACTTTGACGACGTTGACAATAGTGATGACAATTCTGACGTCGATGACAAGTGATGAAGACAATTCTGACGTCGATGACAAGTGATGAAGACAATTTTGACGACGATGACAATAGTGATGAAGACAATTTTGACGACGATGACAATAGTGATGAATACAACTTTGACGACGTTGACAATAGTGATGACAATTCTGACGTCGATGACAAGTGATGAAGACAATTCTGACGTCGATGACAAGTGATGAAGACAATTTTGACGACGATGACAATAGTGATGAAGACAATTTTGACGACGATGACAATAGTGATGAATACAACTTTGACGACGTTGACAATAGTGATGACAATTCTGACGTCGATGACAAGTGATGAAGACAATTCTGACGTCGATGACAAGTGATGAAGACAATTTTGACGACGATGACAATAGTGATGAAGACAATTTTGACGACGATGACAATAGTGATGAAGACAATTTTGACGACGATGACAATAGTGATGAAGACAATTTTGACGACGATGACGACAATGATGAAGACAATTTTAATGACGACAACAGTAATGATGAAAACAAATTTGATGACGATAACGATAATGATGAAGACAGTTATGACTGATATGAGGATAATAATGAAGCAATTTTGATGACGATGACAATAGCGAAGAATACAATTTTGGCGACGATGACAAAAGTGACAAAGCAATTTTTGCGAGAACGACGATAGTGATGAAAACGCTTCTGACGACGATGACGATGATATTGTTAAAGAGAATTGTGATGGTAATAATTTTATCATCACTAAGTTGACGACGATCTCAATTGTCACGATGACGAAAATGATGATGATTTAAGGGAGATGAGTGTTACGACGAGAATAATGTTATTACGTAGTTTGTATTGGTAGCTATAAGTTGGAGGGTGGGGCAAGACCACGCCTACTTATGCCGGCGGTATTGGCCCATTGTGGTATCTTCAAATTTCGACGTCAGCGAAAAATGACAAAATACAGTAATTTTGTCTGAAGCCTCTGTGAGTGACAGGATTCTATTACGTGCCGTAAATTTACGACACGATACCCATAGCTTTATTTCCTTCTCACAGGCAGCCTTGAAATCTATCCTCGGCTGGGTTTGAACCCACAAATCCAGGATGTAGCAGTATAATGGATGCTACTGGATCACTGAGGAAGAATTATGGCGAAAATGACATTGCTGTTAAATACAAAGATAATTTTGGGAAGGTAGTAGGGTGATGAATTTGACGATGATTGTAACGATGACAGTGAAGACCATGATGACAATGATAATGGGATGACAGCAAGATGTTTGACGAATTGGCACAAGGATTCGTCGCGCGTCGTGTTGCAACAATGTCACAATCGACCTCCGAGGGTTTGTATTTGCTGAATCTCGGATGCGTGGGTTAAGAAACAAAATGTGGGCGCAGTGCCGGGCTGTGCTAAATCATTATGTGCTGGACGAGTTCATTATGGGGTTGTGGCAGGCCGCGGTTGCCATGGCTACGGTAGCGTGTGGGCTGCCTTGTTGTGCCCCGCAGCCAGGTGCATCGTAAGATGAAAATATTTGACACGAGCATCAAGTAGATCTTTGACATGAAGCAAACGATAATTTATCTGGTGTTTGGCGTCTCTAGGATATTCTTTGCCTTCTTTTGTGAAATATGTCTTCTTATACTCGTAATTTCTCTTGAATTTATTCTGTCTTCATCTTCTTCTTGTGGTTAGCACGATTGAGGGGCTTAGAACAAAAAGCAGGTAAGTGACGGAAACATAGATTTGAGAAAATTACAGTTAAAGTTCTACATGCAATGGAATATTATACACTAGTTTGGTGAAATGATGCCCATATAGCAGCACTGCACAGTGTGATCGCTTACCTGATTTTATCCCAAAGAAACATCCTTTTGGACTATCACAACACGCACTTACCACATTTTTTTAATAATGGCACTTACCTGCTTTTTGTTCTAAGCCCCTCGATTGTCATTTACACCTGCTGAGATATGTGGACATGTGACGATCTTTCATCCAGTGTCGGGTTGTCGTGATACATTTGAATTATGAATTTAACTATTAATCTAAATCAGGCTAAATTATTATTATTATTATTATTATTATTATTATTATTATTATTATTATTATTATTATTATTATTATTATTAAATTACCGGTTGTTCTGTATGGTTGTGAAACTTGGACTCTCACTCTGAGAGAGGAACATAGGTTAAGGGTGTTTGAGAATAAGGTGCTTAGGAAAATATTTGGGGCTAAGCGGGATGAAGTTACAGGAGAATGGAGACAGTTACACAACACAGAACTTCACGCATTGTATTCTTCACCTGATATAATTAGGAACATAAAATCCAGACGTTTGAGATGGGCAGGGCATGTAGTACGTATGGGCGAATCCAGAAATGCATATAGAGTCCTAGTTGGGAGACCGGAGGGAAAAAGACCTTTAGGGAGGCCGAGACTTAGATGAGAGGATAATATTAAAATGGATTTGAGGTAGGCGGGGTATGATGATAGAAACTGGATTAATCTTGCACAGGATAGGGACCGCTGGCGGGCTTATGTGAGGGCGGCAATGAACCTTCGGGTTCCTTAAAAGCCATTTGCAAGTAAGTATTATTATTATTATTATTATTATTATTATTATTATTATTATTATTATTGCACTTACGAAAATATTTGGAGATAAGAAGGGTTAAATTACAGCAGAATGTAGAAAGTTACACAACGCACAACTGCACGCATTGTATACTTCACCTAACATAAGTTAATTACGAACATTAAATCCAGATGTTTAAAATGGGCAGGGCATGTAGCACGTATGGGTGAATCCAGAAATGCATATAGAGTGTTACTTCGAAGACCTGAGGGAAAAAGATCTATGGGGACGCCGATACTTAGAAGGGAGGATAATATGAAAATGGATTTGAGGGAGGTGGAATATGATGATAGGGGCTGAATTAATCTTGCTTAGGATAGGGACCGATGGCGGGCTTATATGAGGGCGACAAACCTCCGGGTTCTCTAAAAGCCATTTGTAAGTATTATTATTATTGTTATTATTATTATTATTATTATTATTATTATTATTATTATTATTATTATTACGAAAATATTTGAGGCTAGTAGAGTGGAGAAAGTTACACAACGCGGAACTGCACGCATTGTATTCTTCACCTGCCATAATTAGGAACATTAAATCCAGACGTTTGAGATGGGCAGGGCATGTAGCACGTATGGGCGAATCCAGAAATGCATATAGAGTATTAGTTGGGAGACCTGAGGGAGAAACATCTTTAGGGAGGCCGATACGTAGAAGGGAGGATAATATGAAAATGCATTTGAGGGAGGTGGGATATGATGATAGGGACTGGATTATTCTTTCTCAGGATAGGGATTGATGGCAGGCTTATGTGGGGGCGACAATGAACCTCCGAGTTCTCTAAAAGCCATTTGTAAATATTATTATTGTTATTAATATTGTTATTATTATTACGAAAATATTTAAGGCTAGGAGAGCGGCGAAAGTTACACAAAACAGAACTGCACGCATTGTATTCTTCACCTGCCATAATTAGGAACATTAAATACAGGCGTTTGAGATGGGCAGGGCATGTAGTAAGTATGGACAAATCCAGAAATGCATATAGAGTGTTAGTCGGGAGGCCGGAGGGAAAAATACTTTTGGGAGGCCGAGACGTAGATGGGAGGATAATATTAAAATGGATTTGAGGTAGGTGGGATATGATGCCAAGGAATGGATTAATCTTGCTGAGGATAAGGACCGATGGCGGACTTATATGAGGATGGTGATGAACCTCCGGGTTTTTTAAAAGACATTTATAAGTAAGTAAGTATTATTACTGTGTCGTTCCTTGGCGTCATGGTCTAAAGGACCCTGCCTAGGACTCGCATTACGGAATGGAACTCTGTGAGGCAAGAAATTGTCTAATGACATTTTGGTCAGTGTATGGGACGGGTACCCACCCAGTATCGTGATGCACGTGGGGATTTACTATGGTTAGCGAAATCCGGTTACGAAAGCCAGCCATAACGGCTCGGGGGATCATCGTGCTAGCCACACGATACTCCTAATCTGGTTGGATGATCGTTCATGTCTACTTCGGCATGTGAACGTTAGATCGATCTGGGAGCTTGTAGGGCTGTATCATTATCATTATTATTATTATTATTATTATTATTATTATTATTATTATTATTATTATTATTATTATCATTATTATTACATTTCACATAAAGGTTTTATAGTGTCACCAAAAATACTCACTGCCAGTGGACGTTGAAAGTATGTTTGGATTAGAACACGTTCTGTGTAGTTACGAAATATGGTAGCAAACTCTGTCACTTTTATCAGAAATAAATCAAATTATGTCCCACTATTCACAAATTTCCAGAAGGATGTCAGCCTTGTCTTGTTTAATTTACGATAGTAAAATGTAGCTACTACGTGCTATACAATGGCAACATAAAGCAGTCTTCGATTGATTTATTTGGCAGTATCTAATCATAATTAATGAGTATACAGTATTGGCAATATGGAAAAACAACTTATATTCTTTCAGTCCTGCCCAGGTACCAAGTAGTGGTGGTGGTGGTGGTGGTGGTGGTGACAGCAGCAGCGTGAGTTCGTTCAGTACCGGATACTTAGAATCGATTTCTAAAACATGGACGAAATCGTGGTTCCAAATCTCGGTTTTTAAAACGCGATCGAGGTCTGAATCATTTTGCGATTTCTAAAACGAAGTCGAGACGCGGCTTGAGATGAAACCGAGGTTCGTGGGTTTATATAAAATATAATACTTACTTGCTTACCTACGTACTTACTTACTTACTTACTTACTTACTTACTTACTTACTTACTTACTTACTGGCTTTTAAGGAACCCGCAGGTTTATTGCCGCCCTCACATAAGCCCGCCATCGGTCCCTAACCTGAGCAAGATCAATCCAGTCTCTTCCATCATATCCCACCTCCTTCAAATCCATTTTAATATTATCCTCCCATCTACGTCTCTACGTAGGTCTATATTTTCCTCCTGGACCTCTCGCACATTATGTTGGCAATTAGTAGATTAATTGTAGCGTCGCGGTCTAAATCATCTTGCCTAGGACTCGCGTTACGGAATGCGCGCTGGTTCGAGTTCTCATGGGGAAAGAAATTTTCTCATGAAATTTCGGCCAGTGCATGGGACCGGTGCCCACCCAGCATCGTGATGCACTTGGGGAGCTACGCTAGGTAGCGAAATCCGGTTGCGAATACCAGCTATAACGGCTGGGGGGATCATCGTGCTAACCACACGATACCTCCATTCTGGTTGGATGATCGTCCACCTCTGCTTTAGCATGTGGGTGTGAGGCCAGCAGTCGGCTGGTCGGTCTATGCCCTTCATGGGCTGTAGCGCCACGGATTACTATTATTATTATTATTATTATTATTATTATTATTATTATCATTATTATTATCATATGATCTAATATTAAAATGTATTTTGTCTGGCAACATGAAATTCATTGCTTTGACCAGACAGTTTATGATTCACGAGACCTAACCTAAAAATTTAGTTTGTTTGATCACGTGAAGTGATTAGCAGAAACTCCGAAAACCGAATGCCATTTTGAAATGCATGCTTAAGAATATTTGCTTACTCCTAATAATTTTGCTATTCTAGTTATAATTCCTGACTCCATGTGCATTTTATATCGATCACTCAAGTGCATGTATCACACCATACACTTATTTACACTTATCTAACTATAATCTTGAATTGTAACCGCAACTCAATGCATAAAATATCTATTATGTATTAATATAATACTGATATTAATTAATTATTAGTGTGTTCGAATTTCACTAGCTTCCAATAATCGGTTTAGAAATCTAGAACAATTTGAATTTTCAGAATTTGCATTACCTATAACAGCTGTTCCTGCAGCCAACATACCAGTTAGAAAATCACTACCTGTTGTAGTATTTCTCACTATCGAAATTAGAAACGAAGGTGGCAAAAAAAATTGAACCTTCAAACTAGAAAATCACTATAATCAACTAGCACAGACCTGCAGAACTGTAGCTCCACAGAGCGACTTCTTTCCTTCCCTTTCTTACCCCACCCACCTTTTCTACCTGTGCGGTCACGGCGTTCTAGTTACGCTCGGCTGCATCAACATTCATTCTCGCGGCGGAAGTCGATCATTCCCCAATAGAAGTGGAGTGAGAGTGACGTCATATTTCCCCTACTTGCGAGTTCTGCAGGCCTGAACTAGCATATGTAGTAATGGGGGAAAATGGTGAGGTTTCACCCTTAGGCTATTAAGTAAGCTGACCCGGACTATACATCACAAAAGTATATTTTATCTATTTTCAAGATCTCAAAATAGTTTCATAATATAATTTAAATTAGGATTGTTTTACGTAACAAAATAAAACAAGACATATGTGCCCTTTAGGGCAAAGTGATTTCCTTATTAATACCGAAAGATTAATTGAATTCTTTGCATTAATTATTTGCATTTATTTAATTGTTTATGTGTATTTATTTATTTACTTATTTACTTAATTATTTATTTAATTATTAATTAATTCATTCATTTAATTTATTTAAGCTAGTACTGTTTTATTTGTAAGGAGGATGTTATCAGATATATGATTTTGTGTGAAACTCGTCACAAATATGTGCAAGGACATTAAGTTGGGATCACAAAACAACAGAAAATTGTACATTTTGAGTGCCCAGAATGTGGAACTGATTGAGTTTTGATATGATTCGAAACGTTTTATGTTATTCATAGTGTAAAAACCATTTCTTCAGTGACTTACAGTTTCCTTTATTATATTAAATAAAATATATTTTTATTCAATTGTGTGTTCCATCAATTGAAAAGTTTATCAACTCTGTTTACTTCTAAAATTTTGAAATTCAGAGCTGGCCTTATTTGGAAACCCTGTTCCTAAAAAGGTCAATTATCCCTTTGTTGTATTGTTGACATTTTTAATAACAAATAATACGATTAAAAGTAAAGCTATATGTTTTGTACAGGGACATCACTTTATTTTTACTTGCATTTTTATTGTACCTGCGTTTCTGAATGTACTTGACTCCCACTCCTTTCACTAATGTTTTTGCTCCCGTCAGCCACACAAACTTACGGCCGCTGTAGCAAACGAAGTCTGCTAGCAGTGAAGTAAACAGTACAGAGTATAGTTTGTTTCAGAAATATGGTTGCGCTTTCCATAGTAGGGAGAGCCTATAGGTATTATTAAAGCTTATTTCCAGAGGCAGATATTTACGGAAATTAATTTTATAATTTGTGTTTTTTAATATTGGCATCGGCGGAGATTGTTGGGGATTGATATGTACTCTTGTTGGATATTAATGGAAATTTTGGAAAATACAACTATTTTGAAATTGGAGTATTAACTCAGTATGAATATTACTTTCCAAATAATTAACATTAAAGATTCATTGGATTCTGGTAAAGATGCGGTATGGCCAATAGACAATATTTGTTGGATTGAGACTGTATTTAACACACATTCATTAAAAAAGGGGAAAAAAAAACTTGCAGACCTCAAATAATACTTTCAAATTATTAGTGAAATGTTGAATTCTCCGTCTTTTGAGTTCACTAATGTAATTAGAACACCTGGAATACCATGTAATGTAGCTTACTTGAATGTGCAACAAATCCAAATGAAAAAAATGTCCGAAAAGAAAACTCAGAACATGAAATTCGCTATAAAACGACACAATAATAATAATTCGCGAATGTTTTCATATTTCGCTATTAGAAATCTATTTCGCGATTTGTCGTGATTGCTTTATCCGCATATTATTAATCAGAATCACTTAATTCGTAAAGATCAGTAAAAATATATTGTATATCTAGCCTATTAGGCCTATGTCGTAATTTTCGAGATCTCCGTAAATACCCGCTCCTGCTTATTTCGCACAGGTACGGTGTGTAGCATGACTGAATAACTTTATCTGTGTGGACTGTGCAGAAGTGACGATTAGAGTTACCGAAAGTACGGTAATATGCTGAATAAAGTAGCCATTTATAATGAATAAAATCGCCTAAGGAGTTGAGTTTGTGGGGAAAAAAAAGTTACTACTCTACTGTATTTTGATAAAATACCGTAAAATAATGATAAAACTGAAAATCCTAATATCGTATTTCCCTATAACATACATGGATACACTACTTTTCTCTCATCCTATAGCTAGTAAAATGATTTGTTTACACATTGCACTAGTAACACCAAACTCCTGTAATGGAAGGGGGTAACAGTGTTTCCGAGTATAGCCAGGTTAATGTTAAAAATGTTGATAACAATAAAGTGATGTCCCTGTATTTCCCGATGAATACATTTGTAAATGTGTTAAATTAGAAAAAGATTCATTAAGAAATAACCAAATGCCAGCGAAGCAAACCTTAGCATGGCCTTATTTGGCGCACTTATCTTAGTAGTAGCATTAGTAGCGGCAGCAGTGGTATCAGTAGCAGTAATAGTATAGCATGAGACACAAAAATACGGGTCTGAAAATGACGGGTAGTCACGCTGTGTTGCTCATTTGAGCTCATGCTATGTCTGTCTCTATTTTATTTTCTAGTGCAACAGGCGCAAGTGTACGTCTTAAGAAGTAAACCGGTATTTACGAGGAAAATGACAATTTATTTATGTGAAAAGTGTTCGTTCTTGTCGCTACTATTACGAATGTTACAAAGTACCGGTAGATAATATAGTTTTAGAATTTTGAAACGTTGTTCTTAAATTAGCTTTTATCTACAGGGTGATTCACGAGGAAAGGTAAAAAATTTAGGATGTGAATTCTGAAGTCATTCTGAGTGAAAAAGTTCATATGAATATAGGTCCGTTTTCGAACGGTTACGGAGATATTTTTTTTTATTTTATTGGGTTATTTTACGACGCTGTATCAACATCTAGGTTATTTAGCGTCTGAATGAGATGAAGGTGATAATGCCGGTGAAATGAGTCCGGGTCCAGCACCGAAAGTTACACCAGCATTTGCTCGTATTGGGTTGAGGAAAAACCCCGGAAAAAACCTCAACCAGGTGACTTTCCCCGACCGGGATTCGAACCCGGGCCACCTGGTTTCGCGGCCAGACGCTCTGACCGTTACTCCACATGTGTGGACACGGAGATATCGATCGTCTAGTTCAAAAGTGCGACAACTCAAGAAAAACAAGTTTTGAGTTATCTTCAGTTGAAAGTTTCAAATAAATCACTTAGAAAGGAACAGAGTTCTGGTTCATAACCGCGATAATTAGAAATGAGTCAGTATTCAGGACGAGCATTTCACAATCTTCCAGTTTATTATTAATACATTTCGAAATGTACTAATAATGAATTAGTAAGTCCATAGTTATAATTACTTCTAAAGCAGTTTATTTCGTTTTTTTCTTTATGGTTGTAAATATGACTTATCTCAATACTGAATCGGAAAGAGCTCCGAAAGAGGCTTTCATTAATATAAATAACTAAAAAATGGCAATTTTTGAGTTGTCGTACTTTTGAACTGGACGATCGATATGGCTCTTTGATTTCACAAAAACTTCTGCGATTCCATTGTACTAACTCGCATTTAGAGACAGATAACAGACAAATTTAAAGTTTATATTCACGTATGCATACATACCTAATATTCTAGAAGTCGGGGTCGATGTTTTCGCTCGTTTTCAAAGGTATCTCCTTCTGCTTCAATGCACTGTTGCGCTCGGATGTGAATCGCGCTGGTCGCTCGGGAGAGTTGCACGTGGCTGTCTTTATGCCGCATCCAAAATACGGTTGATTATCGCCTCTCTCGTTTCCCCCTTCCATTGCTATACCATGTCTTTCATCCAACCCCATAGACAGTAAATACAGTAAGTACCCTCCTGTTCGGAAAGCGTCGTTCATATTCAGCGACGGCATGCAAGGAACTTCCATCGCTCAAACCATAAACATACACAATATCGGCGTATTCTGCAGTCGAAAATTTATAAGGCACCTTGAAAAACACAACTTAACACTTCCGATAACTGTACCTGTATAACTACTGTACTGTAGGTAGCTGACTGAACTGCTGTGAACCGATAAGTGATAGCGTATTTGTTGTGACATTTGTAATGCCCCACAACCCGGTTTGTTTCTCTTCTCTTATCTACATCGCTCACAATGCTGATTCCAATGTTACGTCATTCATCGGTGATCTTGTCTCACGTCAGCAGCATATGGTAACGTTTGATTCACATTGGGGCGAGACGTTTTACGAAGAAAATGCATCTAGCTCCGCCATCGTTCGAAAACGGACCTATGTTCATATGAACTTTTTCATTCAAAATGACCTAAGATGTCGTATCCTAAATTTTTGACCTTTCCTCGTGAATCACCCTGTATATGTCGAAGGAAAACAAGAACATATACTTGAGTAAAGTCATATTTGGAGTTTATGTTCTATTAATTTTATTATATAAATTAATATTTTATAATGCAAACAGTTACAAAGCAGTAAGTACAACACAGAGCTTAAGTATTTTACTCGTCACAGGAGTCTGTTATGAAGGTTACGTAATTCAGTGGCATAGTTTTAAGAATTTGAAAGCATTATTCTTAAGGGGACACTCCACTGAAAATCATGAAAATTTTCCAAACAAATTTTATTCGTTATTTCACTTTAGAATGTACACTTCATATCGCAAATAGATTTAGTTCAATTCTGATTACAAATATGTTTACAATTTTTTTTTAATTAAGGCTGGCATTTAGAGAGCTGTCAAAATTATTTTTTCACCAAAGAGTTCCTTTTTACTAATTCCTGATTACAAATCTAGTAACTTCTTGTTCTAAAGTTGACTCCCTGAAGTTACTACATAAATGTAGCGGAGGAGAATTTTAATAGGTAGGCCTAGGTGTTACATAACTTTAATTTTACTTTCAAATCCATTATTCCGTAAGTTTATTTTTCTTGATTCAACACCAACTTTTTTATGCCATATATTAATCAATCTGGATGAAATGTTTATTTCAAGAATTTATGAGCCACCGGCGTGGCTCAGTCGGTTAAGGCGCTCGGGCGCGGGTTCGATCCCCGCTTGGGCTGATTACCTGGTTGGGCTTTTTCCGAGGTTTTCCCTAATCGTAAGGTGAATGCCAGGTAATCTATGGCGAATCCTCAGCCTCATCTCGCAAATACCATCTCGCTATCACCAATCCCATCGACGCTAAATAACCTCGTAGTTGATACAGCGTCGTTAAATAACCAACTAAAAAAAAAACAAGAATTTATGACGTAGCTGCATGTTTCTATGCATTTATTTTGTGAGAAATGCTGCTAGTTTATTTTATTAATATCTTTTTCATGAATTATAGAAAGAAATATTTCCAAAATTTCAGAAAAGATTTTTGAAAGTGAATGAATGAGATATTTCATAAAATAAATACATAGAAATGTTTCTATGTGTTTTGAATGTAAACAGAAAAAAAAAAGAAGCTTAAAAATTGAGATCTTCTATTAAAATTTGAGTTTGAAAATATTTCTAAAAAAAATAATGAAATCAAAAGCCAAAAACATTTGGCAGTTAAAAATTTCGACCGCATACTCCAGGCATGTCAATTGATGCCCTCAGGAGCAAGCGCGCGCTTTAGAGCCCAGGAGAGCCTGAGCGCTTTACAGCGAAAAGGAAAGAGACAGACGAAATTGGTGGTATATGCCGCTTGGTCGAGCTATATTCAGGGATGGCCAGCACTGATTCAATAGATAAAGGGAAGAGAACTTATTAAAACTGTATTCATGTTAATTTTTAGATTTGCCTGAGAAGTATAAGTGCATTATAAGAATGTAAGTTTTAATTTTAATGCTCATTTTTCACAAGTTTGATTTTTTTGTTTGAAAGAAATATTTTCTCAACTTTTTTTATAGAAAAGTGAAATTTTCAGGTATAGGCCTATTTATTTAGTAGCCTTACAGAATGTTTTCGTAAATCTAATATACCGTATATACGTATTACTGAAGATAGTGTATTGAAAATTTTGAAAATATTCGCATGGAAATTGTTTGTAAGGAAACAAATTAACAAAGCAACTACTGTTACATCATAAGCAAAAGATACGTGCCCATGTGTTGTAAAAATGCCACCTCTATAACTTCAGTAGATTTTGAGAAAATAATTTAATATTCCCATGACAGGAAGTTGTTTACCAATATCACCTTAGAACAATAATGCGATGAGAGTTTTGTTGTGGAATATTAGTTACACTTAAAACAGATACAGCACCTAGGTAACTTTGCTTTGTTTTGTAATATTGTTTTGATTAGTTTATTGATTACTTTTGTAAGGCTAAAGATACTATCAATATAAATTCCAACTTATCATGTCATACTCAATCTCTTTCTTTGAAATATCACTTTCTTTATGAGTGATGTGTTTCATCCACTTAATACAGTATAATATTATACTACTATGGAATTTAAATGAATATTCCTTCTTAACTCTCTATTATGTTATTAAGATTTAAAACACAAGTGCAATATTAAGAAATCAGTGTTAGTAGTTTTGTTTTACAGACAATACACCAAATTACCTTTCTTCTCGTTTCTCTTATCTATACTCTAACCACGACGTAAATACCAAATCACTTATCTGTGGCACGCTAAGTATACCTCTTCATAAAACATCTTGTTATTCATAATCTTTTACAGTATCCACCTCGCGTCAATGGAATTCCTTGTCACAAAGTATTAGGGGCTGCAAGACAATAAACACCTTTAAGAACAGCTTAAAAGATAACCTTATTAGCATTTCACTCCAATCATACTGATTTGAACTATCACTGACGACATTGTTACTTCTTTCTTTTAGACATCATCCTGATTGTGCTGTATTTTCAAAATTGTCTCATAATAATCTCTTTCTATTATCTAATATTATTTGAAATATACTAACATTCTATGTATTTTAGCTTAATTCTGCTACACAGTTTATTTCAGTGTTTAATTAATAGTTCATAGTATTTTGTTGTTTAATTCGTAAATAACTCTTGTATACATGTAACTCTAATATAAATCAAATTGTTGAATTCTTTGTAAGTTCATGCATATGTATATACTCTTTTTGCTGGTTGAGTGGAAGAGAAGGCCTTGCGGCTTTAACTCTGCCAGCTAAAATAAATAATAATAATAATAATAATAATAATAATAATAATAATAATAATAATAATAATAATAATAATAATAATAATAATATTATTATTATTATTATTATTATTATTATTATTATTATTATCACTGGCATACGCTGTAACATCTGCAAACAGAGAGAAAAACTCGGTTTAAATATTCCAATAAGTATTGGAATACTGTGAAAACTGTCATTCGAGATTTCATGAACTCCTAAGAATCGAGTTCTCTGACATTTTACACTCGAATACCGCACCCCGAGATAGGAGACAAGGACGCCGCGCTGTATTTCTGCTGGGACGTGAGTCACTTGGAGATCCATCAATCGAAGGGCCCGGCCCTTCTCAAGGGAGCTTCGCATTGCACACGTTTAATTCGAGCGGTCGCCTCTTGCTTTATGGCCGACTTTATCTGAAAACAAGGGAATTTTATTGCTTCCACTGAATGGGGCGGAATTACCTTCGCTGGGGAGAAGAAAGGGAAAACTCTCGCTTTTCAGGGCGAGACGGACGGACCTTGCAGTTGCGTCGCATGTTCGCAGGACGGGTAGTAGCGCGAGTATTGTTTCCTCCGGTTTGTTTGTGGTAATACCTTTATCGCGGTGTCGGTACGTGCGCTCCTTCCACTCAGCTGGTACAATTTCCCCCTCCCTCCTTATTGCCCGGCTTCCTATTGCATCTTCGAACGCACCACCAAACTGCCTATGCGTGCCGTGACCACTAGCGTTCTCCACGGATTCCTCAGAATTTCACATCCTTAACATCATCAGAACTTTCATTACCATGTTCTTTCATTATATTGTTTAACCTCATCATTATTTCTTATACATTTGATGTCCTTTTCATCATTTTCGACTCTAATTTGGTAGCTCTCCTTTATCTTCTCAATTATTTTCTCATCTCCCTTTCATCCGCGTCTTCTTCGACTTCTTATACATTGTCTTTATCATCATCTCCGTCTGTATAACTTTTTCATTACCTCGGTAATATTCTCTTTGTGTTCTTCATTACACAATCCTGCATTATAATAATAATAATAATAATAATAATAATAATAATAATAATAGTTAGTTGGGAGGCCAGAGGGCAAAAGACCTTTGGGGAGGCCGAGACGTAGATGGGAGGATAATATTAAAATGGATTTGAGGGAGGTAGGATATGATGGTAGAGACTGGATTAATCTTGCTCAGGATAGGGACCAATGGCGGGCTAATGTGAGGACGGCAATGAATCTCCGGGTTCGTTAAAAGCCAGTAATAATAATAATAATAATAATAATAATAATAATAATAATAATAATAATAATAATGATTTATTTAACCTGGCAGAGTTAAGGCCATACGGCCTTCTCTAACACTCAACCAGGAGTAAAACTGCGTTACAAAAACACTACAAATTTACAAAGTACACTACAATTTTACACACAAACCTGAATAAGATAATAATAATAAAATGTAAACAACAAGTAAGTAGAAATCAGACATAATATATAGCATACAGAAAGAAAGGAAAAAGCATAATAAAATGTGAACAAGTCAAAATAAATGAGACAAAGTATAAAAAATAAGACAATTATTGATAATAATAATAATAATAATAATAATAATAATAGAAGTAATAATAATAATAATAATAATAATAATAATAATAATAATAATAATAATAAAATAGTGCAGGACAAAACATACAATGAATACAGTATTTTTAGGTACACATATTAAGGAAAATTATGATTATATATAGCTCAACTTATCACATTATAGATATACCATTATCGGAAAATATGAAAACAAAAACATGAAATAAGTTAAATATCACTAGAACATTAAAAAAAATGTGAATACGTGGAAATATGCAATACAACACTTGTCATAATAGTAAGTTAGTTTGGCAACTCGTCATAAGATAATTTTCTAACTTGGATTTGAAAGATTTCAATGTTCGGCAGCCCTTGACTTCAGGCGGCAGAGAGTTCCAGTGACGAGAGGTAGCAACAGTGAAAGATGAGGAATACAGAGATGATGTGTGAAGTGGAATTTCTAGCGTGTTATCGCTTTTAGTCGTATAGTATATCGTGTTATAGTCGGTTTACTTCTAAAACTCTGTAAGTTTTTAACGAATGTTGAAATCTGTGTATATTTCCAAAATACGTCTGCAGATAACACCTCGTGAGTGTGCAGATATTTCTATATTTGAGCCGTTGAGAGCAGAAGTGGTGTAAGTCAAAAATGGGTAATGAGGGTTAAAGTAAACATTCTGTAAAATACAGCGCAAAGTAGCAATTAATATTTAATTTATTTAAACTATTAGTAGTCAGATGGTAGCATAGAGGACATGTTAATTGCTACTTTGCGCTGTATTTTACAGAATTTTTACTTTAAACCTCATCTCCCAATTTTGACTTACACCACTTCTGCTCTGAACGGCTCATTTCATAACAAATGCATAACAGTTGCTAGCTGGGGCATAAAAAGACTAAGAAGTTATTTTGCTCGCTTGTACAATTTCCTCAAATGCAATTAGGGCCTACGAGGTTTCAAAAGTAAGCGAACATTATGCTCCTTAAACTCATCTTAATCTTCTTTACATCCATTATCATCATCATTATTATCATGTTCTCGTATTGATTATTATTCTCTAAATCTTACATCTTCATCTTTCTCTTCATTTTAATTTTCATATTTCGTCATCACACTTATGTTCGCCACGGTTCACTTCTTAATTTTGATCATACTGTCCTTCATGTTAGTCATCCTTCACTTCATTTTCATCATATTGCTCATGTTCGTCATCGTTTACTTCTTAACTTCTATGATCATATTCTTTATGTTCTCAATGTTCACTTCCTAATCTTCGTCTCGAAGCTTTTCATATCCGTCATTGTTCACTTTTTAACATTCATCTTATATTTCGTCACCATTCACTTGTTTATCTTCGTCGTCATATTTGTCATCGTCACTGTTCACTTCTTGATTCTTATCACACTATTTTTGAAGTTAGTCATTCTTCACTTCATCTACATCATATTGCTCATGTTTCTCTTAGATTCCTTATTAATTCCCATCGAGTTCGTCAGTTTTCACTTCTTAACCTTCGTGATCATTTTGTGCTTCAAGTTAGTTATCCTTCACATCATTTTCATCATAGTATTCATATTAGTCATCGTTTCCTTCTTAATCTCCATCATATTCTTTATGTACATCACTGTTCACTCTTAATATTCGTCATCATATTGTTCTTTTAGCCATCCTTCACTTTATCTTCATCATACTGTTTACATTCCTCATCGTTTATTTCTTAAATATCCATCACATTTTTATATTCGTCACTTTTTACTTCTCAATCTTTGTCGTAATATTGTTCTTAATGTTCGTCATCGTTCACTTCTTAATTTTCTACATCATATGTTTCCTCAGATTCGTCATTATTCACTTCCTAATCTTGATTATATTATTCCTTATATTCGTAATTGGTCACTTCTTAATCTTGATTATATTGTTCATCATATTCTTCAATATTCACTTCTTGATCTTGATTGCATTGTTTTTCACTTCAGTCACTTTTGACTTCTTACTTTTGATTATTTTTTTTCCCATGTTCGTTATTTTACTGCTTAAATTTGTTTTGTTCTACATGTTAGTCATTTTTCACTTCTTGATCTTGATTATATTCTTTCATGTTCGTCACTGTTCACTTCTTAATCTTGATTATATTTTTTCTGTGTTTCCATTGTTCACTTCCTAATTTTGATTATATTTTTTCCCGTGTTTTCATTGTTCACTCCTTAATCTTGATTGTATTTTTCCTCATTTTCGTCATTGTTCACTTCATGACCTTTGTAGTATGTTCATGTTTGTTGCTGTTCACTTCTTAATCTTGATTATATTCTTACTCGTGTTAGTCATTGTTCACTTCTTAATCTCGATTATATTATTACTCATTTTCGTCACTGTTCACTTCTTAATCTAGATTATATTTTTTTCCCCGTGTTTTCATTGTTCACTTCTTAATGTTGATTGTATTTTTCCTCATGTTCGTCATTCTTCACTTCTTAATCTTGATTACATTCTTACTCATGTTCGTCATTCTTCACTTCTTAATCTTGATTATATTCTTACTCATGTTCGTCATTCTTCACTTCTTAATCTTGATTATATTCTTACTTATGTTCGTCATTCTTCACTTCTTAATCTTGATTATATTCTTACTCATGTTCGTCATTCTTCACTTCTTAATCTTGATTAGGCCTACATTCTTACTCATGTTCGTCATTCTTCACTTCTTAATCTTGATTATATTCTTACTCATGTTCGTCATTCTTCACTTCTTAATCTTGATTATATTCTTACTTATGTTCGTCATTCTTCACTTCTTAATCTTGATTATATTCTTACTCATGTTCGTCATTCTTCACTTCTTAATCTTGATTAGGCCTACATTCTTACTCATGATCGTCATTCTTCACTTCTTAATCTTGATTATATTCTTACTCATGATCGTCATTCTTCACTTCTTAATCTTGATTATATTCTTACTTATGTTCGTCATTCTTCACTTCTTAATCTTGATTATATTCTTACTCATGTTCGTCATTCTTCACTTCTTAATCTCGATTATATTCTTACTCATGTTCGTCATTCTTCACTTCTTAATCTTGATTATATTTTTACTCATGTTCGTCATTCTTCACTTCTTAACCTTCATGATATTTTTGCACATGTTTGCTATTATTGACTAGTTAATCTCGATTAAATTATTATTTTCGTCATTGTTAACTTCTTAATCTTGATCGTATTGTTACTCATGTTAGGTATTATTTACTAGTTAATCTTGATTAAATGATTATTTTCGTCATTGTTAACTTCTTAATACTGATCGTATTGTTCCTCGTGTTTGCCATCATTGACTAGTTAATCTTGATTAAATTATTATTTTCGTCATTGTTAACTTCCTAATCTTGATCGTATTGTTCCTCATCTTCGACATTGTTGAATTTTTAATCTTGGTTATAGTGTTTCTTATTTTCACAATTGTCCAATTCTTCATAATGAGTCATTTCATACCTTCGTTACTTATTCCCAATATTTCCACTCTAAATAAGCGTAATTAAAAAAAACTAACACCACGCCAATAAATTTCATTGTTCAAGCCATATTCTGTGCTATTTTGATATTTCTAACCTTCAAGCTTATTGTCACTTAAGAAAAGCGTACTGAAATTCATCAGAACCAACTTTCGAACATACGATAGACAAGTAGTGCGAATCTGTGATTGAGCAGTGCAGGTGGAGCGTCTCCCCAGTTGTAGTTTACATTCCGCTCAGATCTGACTTCCACTTTTTCTCACTTGCCTTGTCACTGTTTTGTGCAGTTGCCTTCATTTTGTAACTTCGTGTCTATTTCCTCTGCTTTGTTTCCAATTTTTTTATCCGCTCTCAATATCCTTCGCCATTTTTTTCGCGTTCAAACCGCACAGTTCTGCAGTTTTTTACAGTCTGGATCCATTTATGTGATAGAGAATTAGGCTTGAATTGTTTTATTTCCGCGTCTTTCTGCCTCGCTAATTGAGTTTCCAGTGTTTAATACATCGTGAAGCCAGGAGTTGTAATTGACTCCGAATGTATCATCTTCGGTGGGGAAGCTGGGGATGTGAATATAGAATCGATGCATTGTTCGCATGTCCAATTGGAATTGCCTACAGTACAGGCACTTCCAAACAAAGCTGCCGACTTTCCTGACACGCTGATTTAAACAGAATTTGTGCTGTAGTCTATGACAAAACATTTTCATCTTACAGTCTAGGTCAGAGATAGGCATCGTGCCTCTCTTGAGAATTTGTGCCTCAGTTACCTTCACAGAGCTTATCGCTCTGAGTGACATCATCTTCACAGTCCCCGTTCCTCCCTCACGTAGCTCCTAGGCGTGGGCAGGTTCTATATCAGTTTCATAAGCAATATCAGTGGTGGCATAATGGCATTATCAAAGCAGTGTGTACGCGTTAGAAAACGATTATTTCATGAGAAATGGGAGGAAGAGTTTTTTTTTGCTGTTTAGAAGGGGAGAACATACGATGTATGTTATGCTCGAAAATCCTATTAGGCATTAATAAATTTAATATACAACGACATTACTCCTTATGTCATAAAGAATATGCTGAATTAGAAGGTAAGATAAATTAAATGTTATTTTTAGTACTATTCCGAAGAAAATTTATGATCTTAACATTTGCATAGTATAGTAAATACGACATTATATCTTAAACACGCTGCATTAAAAGGTACGAAGAATTAAATGTTGTTTGTACGTATTATTTCCAAAAGAAATTTATAAAAAAAACATCAAATGTGCGTAGAAAACGAAATATGATTTTCTGAAATTATTTTAGGTCGAGAACGTGCAAATCTATTAAGTAATCTTGAAAAACTCCAGAATATTCAAGAAAATAAACGTAGAAAACGTGATGGAATATTATTGGCTAGTTACGCAATTTCTCGCCTGTGATTTAAATCAATTCAGCTATGGAGAAACAGTAAAGAGGTTTATGATTAAAGCTGCCGAATTAATTTGCCAAATTGAATAAAAGTTTTCGAGTCTCTCACGTTAACCAAGCGCTTTCCTAATAATTCGCCACTGACCGCCTTAGCGATTACGATAAGGTGACGCAGGTCCCAGCAGTTTATATTTCCCATCCTACTCTGTTGTCTCCTCTCCTAGTAAACAAACTATTTCAAATCGAGTGCCTCACGTAACCGAAAATTGTGCCCATGTATGGTCTAGGTGGTAGTGTGTGGTAGTTGTGGTTGTGCTTGTAGTTGTGGCAGTGGTGGTGGTGGTGGTGGTGGTGGTGATAGTTGCGAGGGCCGTCCAGAAAGTAAGTTTTCATGGGGCCGTTGACAGAAATAAAACACAATTTCATAGACAGATTTATTGGAACAGATACAGCAAATTGTTGAGCTATTTTTCAACATATTCCTCACCGGAATTGAGACATTGTAGCAGTGTAACATTTTGTCTTTAGCCTTATACATGTATTTTACATCTGTATTACGGATAGAAGGAAGAGGGTCTGTTAGCGGCGATGTTGCCAGACTGCTGAAACTTTCAACTTAATTTTCTAATCGTATTTTCTAACGTTTGTGAAATAATGAAAGTAAATCTGTTCCATTTATGCTCTTATTGGAAATACAACAAGCTAGTATATATACTATATTATTATTATTATTATTATTATTATTATTATTATTATTATTATTATTATTATTATTACTATTATTATTATTATTGTTGTTGTACTGTATGACTATTTATAAGAAACATAATATAGCTTTTATATTTAAAGCAATGCTTATTTACAATATTTGCATTTACGTCTGTTGTTTTATATACGTTAAAAATACGTAATTAACTTATTTTAGTTATGTTAGAAAGGCAGGGGATGTCCGCTTGTAAGACATCTGTATGCCCAATGCTATTTCTAAACTTCGAACGCTCTATAATTTACGTTCCACCAAATCCTTTCATTTTCGGTATTGCAGTAGGTTGGATATTATATACGTTACATGTCAAAACGGTGGACGGGATTTGAGACGGTGTGAAACAGGATGCAGTTCAGGTAAAAATATTACTTAGACTTCGGCGGTATGGCATAGTTGCGCCCCGCGGTCAATTGGGAGGCCTAGGCATGGCATAGTTGCGTCCCGAAGAAATCAGGTAGCAGAATGGACATGGCATAGTTGCGCCCCGAAGAAATCAGGTAGCAGAATGGACATGGCATAGTTGCGTCCCGAAGAAATCAGGTAGCAGAATGGACATGGCATAGTTGCGCCCCGAAGAAATCAGGTAGCAGAATGGACATGGCATAGTTGCGTCCCGAAGAAATCAGGTAGCAGAATGGACATGGCATAGTTGCGTCCCGAAGAAATCAGGTAGCAGAATGGACATGGCATAGTTGCGTCCCGAAGAAATCAGGTAGCAGAATGGACATGGCATAGTTGCGCCACGAAGAAATCAGCTAGCAGAATGGACATGGCATAGTTGCGCCCCGAAAAAATCAGGTAGCAGAATGGACATGGCATAGTTGCGCCACGAAGAAATCAGCTAGCAGAATGGACATGGCATAGTTGCGCCCCGAAAAAATCAGGTAGCAGAATGGACATGGCATAGTTGCGCCACGAAGAAATCAGGTAGCAGAATGGACATGGCATAGTTGCGTCCCGAAGAAATCAGGTAGCAGAATGGACATGGCATAGTTGCGTCCCGAAGAAATCAGGTAGCAGAATGGACATGGCATAGTTGCGTCCCGAAGAAATCAGGTAGCAGAATGGACATGGCATAGTTGCGTCCCGAAGAAATCAGGTAGCAGAATGGACATGGCATAGTTGCGCCCCGAAGAAATCAGGTAGCAGAATGGACATGGCATAGTTGCGTCCCGAAGAAATCAGGTAGCAGAATGGAAATGGCATAGTTGCGTCCCGAAGAAATCAGGTAGCAGAATGGACATGGCATAGTTGCGCCACGAAGAAATCAGGTAGCAGAATGGACATGGCATAGTTGCGTCCTGAAGAAATCAGGTAGCAGAATGGACATGGCATAGTTGCGTCCCGAAGAAATCAGGTAGCAGAATGGACATGGCATAGTTGCGCCCCGAAGAAATCAGGTATCAGAATGGACATGGCATAGTTGCGCCCCGAAGAAATCAGATAGCAGAATGGACATGGCATAGTTGCGCCCCGAAGAAATCAGGTAGCAGAATGGACATGGCATAGTTGCGTCCCGAAGAAATCAGGTAGCAGAATGGACATGGCATAGTTGCGTCCCGAAGAAATCAGGTAGCAGAATGGACATGGCATAGTTGCGCCACGAAGAAATCAGCTAGCAGAATGGACATGGCATAATTGCGCCCCGAAAAAATCAGGTAGCAGAATGGACATGGCATAGTTGCGCCACGAAGAAATCAGGTAGCAGAATGGACATGGCATAGTTGCGTCCCGAAGAAATCAGGTAGCAGAATGGACATGGCATAGTTGCGTCCCGAAGAAATCAGGTAGCAGAATGGACATGGCATAGTTGCGCCCCGAAGAAATCAGGTAGCAGAATGGACATGACATAGTTGCGTCCCGAAGAAATCAGGTAGCAGAATGGAAATGGCATAGTTGCGTCCCGAAGAAATCAGGTAGCAGAATGGACATGGCATAGTTGCGCCACGAAGAAATCAGGTAGCAGAATGGACATGGCATAGTTGCGCCCCGAAGAAATCAGGTAGCAGAATGGACATGGCATAGTTGCGTCCCGAAGAAATCAGGTAGCAGAATGGACATGGCATAGTTGCGTCCCGAAGAAATCAGGTAGCAGAATGGACATGGCATAGTTGCGTCCCGAAGAAATCAGGTAGCAGAATGGACATGGCATAGTTGCGCCCCGAAGAAATCAGGTAGCAGAATGGACATGGCATAGTTGCGCCCCGATGGGCGTAGTACACACGAAAGTGATTGTAATAATATAAACAAATTACTTACAAATATTACAGTGATAGCTGCATTGAAATCAGACAGACCTAGCATATGATCAATTTTACTACTTAAAATAACACATTTTTATCCATAACGCACAATAAATGAACTGCATTTTTTGTTTGTACATCGATATCTTAACCCTACGGTACAGGGTTTCGAAAATTGAAACTTAGAACCATTGTGAATTATTAACTCTTTACCCTTTTCACTAAACTTAACGTTCATTTTAAATTAACCTCACTATACGCCACAGACGGTGTGAAAATCATTAATAAAATGTCAAGACTGCTAAGGCCCCATATTCCAACGGCTCACTCATTTGAATATGTCAGTTAATAAAGTACTGCCAACTTCATGGTATTCATTTTAACGGTAGGCTATTGATAATCACTGCATAGACAGTAGAAAAGCAGTTAATAAAGTACTGCCAACTATATGGTGTTCATTTTAACGGTAGGCTATTGATAATCACTGCATAAACAGTAATAAAGTACTGCCAACTTCGTGGTGTTCATTTTAACGGTAGGCTATTGATAATCACTGCATAAACAGTAGAAAAACAGTTAATAAAGTACTGCCAACTATATGGTGTTTGTTTTAACGGTAGGCTACTGATAATCACTGCATAAACAGTAGAAAAACAGTTAATAAAGTACTGCCAACTATATGATGTTCATTATAACGGTAGGCTATTGATAATCACTGCATAAACAATAGAAAAACAGTTAATAAAGTACTGCCAACTTCATGGTGTTCATTTTAACGGTAGGCTATTGATAATCACTGCATAGACAGTAGAAAAACTGTTAATAAAGTACTGCCAACTATATGGTGTTCATTTTAACGGTAGGCTATTGATAATCACTGCATAAACAATAGAAAAACAGTTAATAAAGTACTGCCAACTATATGGTGTTCATTATAACGGTAGGCTATTGATAATCACTGCATAGACAGTAGAAAAACAGTTAATAAAGTACTGCCAACTATATGGTGTTCATTATAACGGTAGGCTATTGATAATCACTGCATAAGCAATAGAAAAACTGTTAATAAAGTACTGCCAACTTCATGGTGTTCATTTTAACGGTAGGCTATTGATAATCACTGCATAGACAGTAGAAAAACTGTTAATAAAGTACTGCCAACTATATGGTGTTCATTTTAACGGTAGGCTATTGATAATCACTGCATAAACAGTAGAAAAACAGTTAATAAAGTACTGCCAACTATATGGTGTTCATTTTAACGGTAGGCTATTGATAATAACTGCATAAACAGTAGAAAAACAGTTAATAAAGTACTGCCAACTTCATGGTGTTCATTTTAACGGTAGGCTATTGATAATAATTGCATAAACAGTAGAAAAACAGTTAATAAAATACTGCCAACTTCATGGTGTTCATTTTAACGGTAGGCTATTGATAATCACTGCATAAACAGAAGAAAAACAGTTAATAAAGTACTGCCAACTTCATGGTGTTCATTTTAACGGTAGGCTATTGATAATAACTGCATAGACAGTAGAAAAACAGTTAATAAAATACTGCCAACTTCATGGTGTTCATTTTAACGGTATCGATAATGAATATAAATCGCATAAGAAATCAATAACGTTGGTTGATTACGAGGCTCGAGTTTCCGTAGTGTCTTTTTCTCTACCTATTTCATCGGGGCGCAACTATGCCATCCCCTTTTCTCTACCTGATGGGAACGGGGCGCAAGTATGCCCACAAAACAGGGACCCTTTTTTATCTGCTGCATCTTACCTGACCGTGGGGCGCAACTATGCCCGACTTCGGAACGGAATTTTAACCCTTTCCGCTCGAATGACTCCATCTCTAGTATGATTTGCCTGATGATTCTATTTGGTATCCTCAGAAGTAGTTTCGTTTTTTACCGATAGAGTGCAGCACCCGCAAGTTCCTTGGCCAGCTGTTATTAGGCGTGTAACAAACTTGCAGAGTTTTTGCCAGCGAGAATGTGTTGCGAGAAAATTAAAAAATTGATAACATGGATTCAAATGGACTTCCACACACTGGAAGAGATTCTCGTTCGAGGCAAAAACCTCGCGCGAGTTTCTTGCTGGAATCGGTAGCTCAGCGAATTTTCTTGACACATTTATCAAAGATGTTTGGCATTTATACTCTTTATAACGATTGAATGTAGAAAAATATATCACAGGTGGCGATGAATTGTATTGTTTTTATTTGAAAATGAGGAAGATGGCTGATAATTGCAGTCAGAAACATATCGAAGTTGTACGATGTTACCCGTAGGCGTATTTATATGATACACGAAACTTAAGGAAGAAATCTGGAGACAAATATCAGATTATCTGAAAATAAATAGGGCTATATTTTATTTTGGTGAGATTTAATAGTATTAATTAAATATTTGAAATAATGTATCTATATGTCTTAACAGTTCACATAATTTTAATCAGAACATAGCAAAGAATCCTCTATCATATCATGAATGGCAAAAAACTGAGGTCCAACCTGAAATAACGCCTAAACGTATCACCATTCAAATCGAAACCAGTGTCCAAAACTCGCCCTTATTTTCGTAAGGTACAATGTGATTTTCAGATATTTCTGGCTTTAATTTTAGGCCTACTTTTTCTTTCCACTAACAAAATATGTTCATGTAACTCCATTTCCTCATCATCTGAATACTCAGATTCAACATATCGTTCGTAAGTAATTTATAGATAGATAGATAGATAGGTAGGTAGGTAGGTAGGTAGGTAGGTAGGTAGGTAGGTAGGTAGGTAGGTAGGTAGGTAGGTAGGTAGGTAGGTAGGTAGGTAGGTAGGTAGGTAGGTAGGTAGGTAGGTAGGTAGGTAGGTAGGTAGGTAGGTAGGTAGGTAGGTAGGTAGGTAGGTAGGTAGGTAGGTAGGTAGGTAGGTAGGTAGGTAGGTAGGTAGGTAGGTAGGTAGGTAGGTAGGTAGGTAGGTAGGTAGGTAGGTAGGTAGGTAGGTAGGTAGGTAGGTAGGTAGGTAGGTAGGTAGGTAGGTAGGTAGGTAGGTAGGTAGGTAGGTAGGTAGGTAGGTAGGTAGGTAGGTAGGTAGGTAGGTAGGTAGGTAGGTAGGTAGGTAGGTAGGTAGGTAGGTAGGTAGGTAGGTAGGTAGGTAGGTAGGTAGGTAGGTAGGTAGGTAGGTAGGTAGGTAGGTAGGTAGGTAGGTAGGTAGGTAGGTAGGTAGGTAGATAGATAGATAGATAGATAGATAGATAGATAGATAGATAGATAGATAGATAGATAGATAGATAGATAGATAGATAGATAGATAGATAGATAGATAGATAGATAGATAGATAGATAGATAGATAGATAGATAGATAGATAGATAGATAGATAGATAGATAGATAGATAGATAGATAGATAGATAGATAGATAGATAGATAGATAGATAGATAGATAGATAGATAGATAGATAGATAGATAGATAGATAGATAGATAGATAGATAGATAGATAGATAGATAGATAGATAGATAGATAGATAGATAGATAGATAGATAGATAGATAGATAGATAGATAGATAGATAGATAGATAGATAGATAGATAGATAGATAGATAGATAGATAGATAGATAGATAGATAGATAGATAGATAGATAGATAGATAGATAGATAGATAGATAGATAGATAGATAGATAGATAGATAGATAGATAGATAGATAGATAGATAGATAGATAGATAGATAGATAGATAGATAGATAGATAGATAGATAGATAGATAGATAGATAGATAGATAGATAGATAGATAGATAGATAGATAGATAGATAGATAGATAGATAGATAGATAGATAGATAGATAGATAGATAGATAGATAGATAGATAGATAGATAGATAGATAGATAGATAGATAGATAGATAGATAGATAGATAGATAGATAGATAGATAGATAGATAGATAGATAGATAGATAGATAGATAGATAGATAGATAGATAGATAGATAGATAGATAGATAGATAGATAGATAGATAGATAGATAGATAGATAGATAGATAGATAGATAGATAGATAGATAGATAGATAGATAGATAGATAGATAGATAGATAGATAGATAGATAGATAGATAGATAGATAGATAGATAGATAGATAGATAGATAGATAGATAGATAGATAGATAGATAGATAGATAGATAGATAGATAGATAGATAGATAGATAGATAGATAGATAGATAGATAGATAGATAGATAGATAGATAGATAGATAGATAGATAGATAGATAGATAGATAGATAGATAGATAGATAGATAGATAGATAGATAGATAGATAGATAGATAGATAGATAGATAGATAGATAGATAGATAGATAGATAGATAGATAGATAGATAGATAGATAGATAGATAGATAGATAGATAGATAGATAGATAGATAGATAGATAGATAGATAGATAGATAGATAGATAGATAGATAGATAGATAGATAGATAGATAGATAGATAGATAGATAGATAGATAGATAGATAGATAGATAGATAGATAGATAGATAGATAGATAGATAGATAGATAGATAGATAGATAGATAGATAGATAGATAGATAGATAGATAGATAGATAGATAGATAGATAGATAGATAGATAGATAGATAGATAGATAGATAGATAGATAGATAGATAGATAGATAGATAGATAGATAGATAGATAGATAGATAGATAGATAGATAGATAGATAGATAGATAGATAGATAGATAGATAGATAGATAGATAGATAGATAGATAGATAGATAGATAGATAGATAGATAGATAGATAGATAGATAGATAGATAGATAGATAGATAGATAGATAGATAGATAGATAGATAGATAGATAGATAGATAGATAGATAGATAGATAGATAGATAGATAGATAGATAGATAGATAGATAGATAGATAGATAGATAGATAGATAGATAGATAGATAGATAGATAGATAGATAGATAGATAGATAGATAGATAGATAGATAGATAGATAGATAGATAGATAGATAGATAGATAGATAGATAGATAGATAGATAGATAGATAGATAGATAGATAGATAGATAGATAGATAGATAGATAGATAGATAGATAGATAGATAGATAGATAGATAGATAGATAGATAGATAGATAGATAGATAGATAGATAGATAGATAGATAGATAGATAGATAGATAGATAGATAGATAGATAGATAGATAGATAGATAGATAGATAGATAGATAGATAGATAGATAGATAGATAGATAGATAGATAGATAGATAGATAGATAGATAGATAGATAGATAGATAGATAGATAGATAGATAGATAGATAGATAGATAGATAGATAGATAGATAGATAGATAGATAGATAGATAGATAGATAGATAGATAGATAGATAGATAGATAGATAGATAGATAGATAGATAGATAGATAGATAGATAGATAGATAGATAGATAGATAGATAGATAGATAGATAGATAGATAGATAGATAGATAGATAGATAGATAGATAGATAGATAGATAGATAGATAGATAGATAGATAGATAGATAGATAGATAGATAGATAGATAGATAGATAGATAGATAGATAGATAGATAGATAGATAGATAGATAGATAGATAGATAGATAGATAGATAGATAGATAGATAGATAGATAGATAGATAGATAGATAGATAGATAGATAGATAGATAGATAGATAGATAGATAGATAGATAGATAGATAGATAGATAGATAGATAGATAGATAGATAGATAGATAGATAGATAGATAGATAGATAGATAGATAGATAGATAGATAGATAGATAGATAGATAGATAGATAGATAGATAGATAGATAGATAGATAGATAGATAGATAGATAGATAGATAGATAGATAGATAGATAGATAGATAGATAGATAGATAGATAGATAGATAGATAGATAGATAGATAGATAGATAGATAGATAGATAGATAGATAGATAGATAGATAGATAGATAGATAGATAGATAGATAGATAGATAGATAGATAGATAGATAGATAGATAGATAGATAGATAGATAGATAGATAGATAGATAGATAGATAGATAGATAGATAGATAGATAGATAGATAGATAGATAGATAGATAGATAGATAGATAGATAGATAGATAGATAGATAGATAGATAGATAGATAGATAGATAGATAGATAGATAGATAGATAGATAGATAGATAGATAGATAGATAGATAGATAGATAGATAGATAGATAGATAGATAGATAGATAGATAGATAGATAGATAGATAGATAGATAGATAGATAGATAGATAGATAGATAGATAGATAGATAGATAGATAGATAGATAGATAGATAGATAGATAGATAGATAGATAGATAGATAGATAGATAGATAGATAGATAGATAGATAGATAGATAGATAGATAGATAGATAGATAGATAGATAGATAGATAGATAGATAGATAGATAGATAGATAGATAGATAGATAGATAGATAGATAGATAGATAGATAGATAGATAGATAGATAGATAGATAGATAGATAGATAGATAGATAGATAGATAGATAGATAGATAGATAGATAGATAGATAGATAGATAGATAGATAGATAGATAGATAGATAGATAGATAGATAGATAGATAGATAGATAGATAGATAGATAGATAGATAGATAGATAGATAGATAGATAGATAGATAGATAGATAGATAGATAGATAGATAGATAGATAGATAGATAGATAGATAGATAGATAGATAGATAGATAGATAGATAGATAGATAGATAGATAGATAGATAGATAGATAGATAGATAGATAGATAGATAGATAGATAGATAGATAGATAGATAGATAGATAGATAGATAGATAGATAGATAGATAGATAGATAGATAGATAGATAGATAGATAGATAGATAGATAGATAGATAGATAGATAGATAGATAGATAGATAGATAGATAGATAGATAGATAGATAGATAGATAGATAGATAGATAGATAGATAGATAGATAGATAGATAGATAGATAGATAGATAGATAGATAGATAGATAGATAGATAGATAGATAGATAGATAGATAGATAGATAGATAGATAGATAGATAGATAGATAGATAGATAGATAGATAGATAGATAGATAGATAGATAGATAGATAGATAGATAGATAGATAGATAGATAGATAGATAGATAGATAGATAGATAGATAGATAGATAGATAGATAGATAGATAGATAGATAGATAGATAGATAGATAGATAGATAGATAGATAGATAGATAGATAGATAGATAGATAGATAGATAGATAGATAGATAGATAGATAGATAGATAGATAGATAGATAGATAGATTTGTTCCATAATATTCTTACATTTGCTTTACAGCATAGAATAAAGAACATGTCCAATTCTTACGTTTAACAATAAAATGCAATACATATAAAATGCAAATATGAAATATGTACAGAATTAATACCTTAATAACAATAATATTTTATACAATGTAATATGTTTACCATTTAATATTATTATAATATTTACACAGTACTGTGAAATGTCAAGAATTCATCTACAGAATAGAAAGTGTGAGATATTAAGCAATTTTTTAGTTTTGTCTTAAATAATGCAGGGTTTTGGCTATGATTCTTAATGTCTTCAGGAAGACTATTGAACAATTTTATCGCCATGTAACGTACTCTCCTTTGAAAGCATGATAAATTTGATGATGGCGTATTTATACTATGTATGGCTGAGTTAGTTGGAAAATTTTCTTTATTACATAAGAGGAAATTTATTGTAGAGTATATGTATTGATTTGTTAAGGTTAGAATCTCTAATTTTTTAAAAATAATCTACACGATTCTCTAGCCTTTGCTCCAACTATTATTCTAATGGCTCTTTTTTCTAATAAGAATATATTTTTACTAACTACAGAATTTCCCCCAAAATATTATTCCGTAGGACATAATGGAATGAAAATAGGCAAAATATATTGTCTTTAAGATACTGCTTTTTATAAATTGTTGTAACGACCTAATTGCGAAGCATGCTGAGCTAAGTTTGGGGGTTATTTCTTTGATATGATTTTTCCAATTTATTGTATTATTAATATGCAAACCAAGAAATTTGGTTGTTGATGTTTCTAGTAGAGGTGTATTGCTGATAGTTGTGTCCAATGTTTCAGAGATTAAATTTGAAGTGGCTTTAAATTGAATCATGTTAATTTTATTAATGTTTAATATTAGTTTATTGGTTGTAAACCAGTCATAAATTTTAAGGAGAATTGTTTCTGTTTTATATTTGAATGTGACAAAGTTATTGTCTGTAATTATGATACTTGTGTCATCTGAAAATAGCATAGGATAACCTATTCCTTTTATTATGGGGCCAAGGTCATTTATAAAAATTAAAAAAAGAAGAGGCCCTAATATAGATCCCTGTAGGCTACGACAATATACTTGCAGGTTATATATTTAAGTACGACAATATACTGTACGTAAATACATAACCTATAATACTTCCCTCAACGAGTCATTACTCTAATCGAAAAAATGCTTTCTACATGAAGGCTGTGCATAGATGATCATAGCGAGGTGTGATCTGTGATAGCGAGAACTCGCCAAGTGTGTGGAGGAAGGCTCTTCGCCTCTTTCTCGCAACACATTTCTCGCTAGCGAAAACTCTTCAAGTGTGTTACGGGCCTAACTTATCTTTCGTTTGAAAACTTTTTTCAGTCAATATTAAACAGTGTTGCCACTCTGCAGTGGATAACCTCTTACTTAACTTCCGCGAACTAAAATTATTACATTTAAAAAAGTGCACAATAAAGAAAGATAATTTTTGACTTGGTTGAATATTCTACAAAGAAGAACAATTTCATATTAACACCGTATCCTATATAACCTCTTTTTTCTTTCTATTAATGGTATCATAGCACCAACGACGCTTTATCTTTCACCTGTCCTAGCAGAGCCTCGGCGAGAGGTCAGATTGCTCCGACACAAAGCTGCTATCTCTTCCGGTACATGAGGCTGTGTCAAAGGCAGTAGATAAATGTCAAATAATTAACAAAAAAGTGGCTATCTCCCCACGCAGCTACTGTACATCCGACAGACACCGCCATGATAAGTCCCTATTGCGAGCTTCCATAATTGCCGTTTTTCTGCGGTTTGGCTGTAGGTTGGATTTTATTCTTGCGAGAGAATTTCATAAAAACTTTGTAAGGCGCATATAAAAAAAAGAGGAGGTGGCAATATGGCTTCTCGTGGGTGTGACCAGACCTCCAGCGAAACACCAATATCTTTCTATAAGAACGCCCCTATTGTTATTCAGGATTCGCATTGTCTATAAACCAATAACATCTGTCGACATTCCTCTAGCGTCTGTACACAGAATGCAACTACAATTTAGGTTTAAAAACTCTAATTTCGTTAGTCTTGCAAACATTGAACCATGGATGGAATGCATTTGTTTTGAGTAACGAATCACCCAGAGAGCTCTTTGGCGTTTTAGTCCTTCCTCGTTTAAAAAACACTTTCAATCAGCTTTCGTGTTCGATCATGGTTATATTTTTTGTTAAAGGTAAAAGAGAAGATGGAAACGATACGATAAAAGAACTTAAATGGGAAACTTTGGAAAACAGACGTAGGAAAACTAGAATAACATCATTGTATAGAGCACATCTAGGTCAGAAAGCATGGGTAGACATAACGGCTCGGTTAGAAAAGCCAACGTACTATGGTAGGAACGATCATGATTTTAAAATCAAATGTAGGGAACAGAAAACGGATGTAGGTAAATTCTCATTTTTAAATAGAACTATAAATGATTGGAATGACCTACCTGCAGTGGTCTTTGAGGGCTGTCCTTCCTTAAGGAGATTCAAGAATAATTTAAAAAGTTGTATATAAAGTGAAAATTAAAATTAAGGTGACATTCAACATTTAATTTTTTAAGGTGACATGTATTTATCTAGGCTGACGAGTATACTTCCTTGGTTTGAATTGTAAATTATTTAAAAATAGCGTGTAAGAGGGCCTTAGACTAGAAAAGTTTAGTTTAAATGTAGTTCTGTTTATAAGTATGCATAAGGATGTAATTATTTGACTTATTTGAACTGTTGTATCAGTGAAGCGAGGTGAGTCTGTGAAGTTATGGTGTTACAGTGCAGTGAACAGTTCCGATCAGTGATAATTTATAGCGTCAATGAAATGTGTTCTATAGTGTCAGTGAAATGTGTTACAGAGTGTCAGTGAAATGTGTGCTAAAGTGTCAGTGAAATGCGTCATAGTGCCACTACAGGGAATGAGATGAGAGTAAAGTGAAAGACTATTGAAACTTACGTAGGACCTATAGATAATTATGCAGGTTGTATTGTAAAATTAGGTATTTTATTTTATGTTTTATTATTATTGTGTTAAATTGTATTGTGTATTCTTATTGTATTGTATGTAATATTGTATATGTGTTGTAAAATTGTATTGTGTATTGTAAATTTTATTGTGTATTGGTTATCATTTTATTGTGTATTGTTAATATTGTATATACCACTGCCACCGGGTGCTTGCCCACTTGCAGTGTAAATAAATAAATACATACATACATGCATGCATGCATACATACATACATACATACATACATACATACATACATACATACATACATACATACATACATACATACATACATACATACATACATACATGCATAAAAATTCCAATAAAAATGACATCTTTCTCGCATAAGAATTATCTCAATGAATACAATTCGTGCTTGATATTTTTTCTGTGACTATTACACTTTTACTACGTCACACTACTTTTGACCAATAAAACGGTACGAAAGGACGTCTTTCAACCAATCATGGCTGTTTATCGCACAATTTTATCGCGTCCCTAGCATTTGTTTATTTTTATCACTACCCTAGCATTTGTTTCGTTGTTTGCCAACATTTCAAACTGCACTGGTCTGGACGTAAAAAAAAAAAAAGCAGAAAATTACAAACCACTCCAGTCGATGCATAGCACTTTCAAATATGACTCGCATTGGCATTCAAGAACAAGAATTAATAAAGATCACTTGTCATAGCTGTGCATCTTCCCTGAAACCCTATTTACAAATAAATGAAGAGCACCATTCGTAAATCCTGAATAAGTTGAGGGATACACCATGTACATCAACGAGTTCACTTCTTTTACGAACACGTCCAATATAACATCAACTGAACCACCAACCACTAAAATATTCAAATTTGAAAATTGTACTTTCAATAATTGTTCCTTTTAAAATTATTTATGTTTATTTTTTATTTCATCATCGTTAATTAAAACTTTTCTTGTTTATTTCATCATCCCTAATTAAAACTTTTCTAACACTTGTTTATATTATTTAGGTTATGTTATAGCTACCGCTATATGATATTATGGATAGTCACGTATCAGAGATTGTTGAATATTAAGATTTATTGAAAATCATCTGTCAAGTGACGTTGATTACTGGGATCCGGATGTTGATATGGTACAATAATACATTTGAAGACAGTTGTATTTTCGTAAGTCAATTAATATTTTATTGTATTGGAGTACTTTGTTACTTCTAATCTTTATATACTTTCTTCTAATCGTGAAATAGTCAATTAAATCCCACTCGAGTTTTGATTTTCTCTAGACTATTTCTTTTATATGACGTCATTGCATTTTCGACCAATGAAGTGTAATGAAATTTTGAATTCCAACCACTCACAGTCAGACTTTGCGATAATTTCTGCAGCTAGATTTATCGCTATCAATTTATCGCATGGTCGTTCTTTTGTTTAGTCGTCGCCAACTGTTTCCCCGTAAATTGATAATCATGAATATATTAAGCTGCAACTACACGGTTAAACTTTTCTTTCAACTTTAAAGCAATGAATGCAACATTGATATTTAATATTAATTAATATATTTACGCAGTGAAGACCACTTTCAAAACGGCGCACCATGTAGACTCAATATCTTTATGCTTCTTAATTGAACGTACCTTTTAAACTTGATTCTTTCAATATTCTTCCCAGATTGCACGCATACGCGATTGGAATATTGAAGTGTGTAGATGCAGCTTTAGTTCCGTTACACACTACAGCGAGAATGCGTTTGTCGAGCTATAAAAAATGCTTTCGTGTAGCACTGATTGTAAGTAACGGTCGAAACAAGGCACAGCTGACATTGATCCTGCTTCCACAGGTAGGCCTAACGTAACCTATAAAATTGTAGCCTATAACATTTGTATTGAAATTAAACAATTAATAGACGTTCAAATTTATGTAACATCATCGCATATCAAACTCAAAGACCTTGCATAGTAATAATGTCTTTGATCAAACTGCCTTCTGTATGGCGTAATAAAATTCGTGTTTTAATTAGGCCTATCTATACAGAGATGGCTTCACTGTGTAGCAACATGTCTCGCTGTGAATACATAAGCATTGGTATATAGCTGTCCCCACTGTTACTGTTAAATTAAATTATGATTTCAGCAGATACTGAAAATGTATTTGCTATAATAATAATAATAGAAAAGTGCAGTACATGTAATTAACATTGTTAAACCTGTAGGCCTATTTCGCTTTTCGCAATTGGCATTACTGAATAATAACATCGAATTTCTTTATTGCAATAATCGATATTCATCTACGAGTATTTCAACTTCACAATGTCTGAATAGGTTAAGTATTCGTTAATATACAATTATTAACATTTTGTGATCGAATTTCAGGGATATATTATTTAAATTTTTATTTTATTCGCGAAATAGTCCTAATAAATGTCACTCGAGGTCTGAGATTTCCCAGATAAATCCACTCGCTTCGCTCGTGGATTTATCGGGACATCTCAGACCTCTCGTGACATTACTACAGATAAATCAAAACCTCTAGTGAGATTACTTACATACTTACTGGCTTTTAAGGAACCCGGAGGTTCATTGCCGCCTTCACATAAGCCCGCCATTGGTCCCTATCCTGAGCAAGATTAATCCAGTCTCTACCATCATATCCCACCTCCCTCAAATCCATTTTAATATTGTCTTCCCACCTACGTCTACTGTTGATAATTTAATTGACCTTCTAAACTCATTTGTTGTCATAAGATAATTTTTCTCGACTTTCGGTCTCGATACAATCATAACATACATTCGTTAAGCTCAATTAAATTATGGAGAAACTATCATCATTCGTTGTATTACAGAAGAGAGTATTTTAAAACCTGAAAACCTGCAATGTTACAATATAGCCATTAGTCTGCGAGCAACCCATGTAGCAGTTGGGATTGGCCTTTAGACCGCAAAACATGCGGCATGACTTACAGTAATAAAACACAACCGTATCACACTCCTAACATTTTATCAGTTCAGCTTAACTTATGAAACAAAAGAAGGAACAGTATTATAGTTGATCGCTATAATTCTTTTGATTTCAAATGAATGCATTAATCTTTTTATTAAACTCTACTAGGGAGCGGAAGTATAAGCTATAAACCGTAAACTTCAATGGACATCCATTGCAAAAATGTATTCTCATTAATCTATTCCTCTAGGCGATTTGACTGCCAACAAAATATATGGAATAATATTTATAAGAAATTAAAAATGAATTCAATTGAGGAATTTACCTGAAGAAGGGCACATAGGTCTCTGTTTCCTTTTTTTTTTTTTTTCGGAAGAACGCTTTGGAAAAGTTTATTTGTTTTTCATTTAATTTGTGTTCCTATTGAATATATCTTTAACATTCTACCTCAGAATTAACTCAAATCTTTAGATTTAAATATCTCAGTTTGTCATTGGTGCATATCTGTGTGCCCTTGTTCAGGAAAAATCCTTCAATTCTTGGAAAACAAAATATTTTCCTTTAAAAAAAAAGAACCGTCACTCGGCGATTCAGATGCTTCAATGGAGGACCGCTATTAAACCATATTTCTAATAATATACTTACTTACCTACTTACTTACTTACTGGCTTTTAAGGAACCCGGAGGTTCGTTGCCGCCCTCACATAAGCCCGCCATTGGTCCCTATCCTAAGCAAGATTAATCCAGTCTCTATCATCATATCCCACCTCCCTGAAATGCATTTTAATATTATCATCTCATCTACGTCTCGGCCTCCCTAAAGGTCTTTTTCCCTCCGGCTTCCCAATTAACACTCTATATGCATTTCTGCATTCGCCCATACGTGCTACATGCCCTGCCCATCTCAAACGTCTGGATTTAATGTTCCTAATTATGTCAGGTAAAGAATACAATGCGTGCAGATCTGTGTTGTGTAACTTTCTCCATTCTCCTGTAACTTCATTCCTTTTAGCCCAAAATACTTTCCTAATAACCTCATTCTGAAACACCCTTAATCTCTGTTGCTCTCTCAAAGTGCGAGTCCAAGTTTCACAACCATACAGAACAACCGGTAATATAACTGTTTTATAAATTCTAACTTTCAGATTTTTTTGACAGCAGACTGGATGATAAAAGCTTCTGACCCGAATAATAACAGGCATTTCCCATATTAATTCTGCGTTTAATTTCCTCCCGAGTGTCATTTACATTTGTTACTGTTGCTCCAAGATATTTGAATTTTTCCACTTCTTCGCAGGTATTATGACATTTACTTACTTACTTACGTACTTAGTTACTTACTTACTTATAAATGGCTTTTAAGGAACCCGTAGGTTCATTGCCGCCCTCACATAAGCCCGCCATAGGTCTCTATCCTGTGCAAGATTAATCCAGTCTCTATCATCATATTCCACCTCCATCAAATCCATTTTAATATTATCTTCCCATTTACGTCTCGGCCTCTCCAAAGGTCTTTTCCCCTCCGGCCTCCCAACTAACACTCTATATGCATTTCTGGATTCGTCCATACGTGCTACATGCCCTGCCCGTCTCCCTGATAGAGAAGACGGCCTCCAAATAAGCCTATGGATGGTAACTACGAATATATTGAATAATCAGTCGTGGACAACCGATAAGGGGTGGTTCTCCAGCTTGGGGGTTGGGCGAAGGGCTAACAACCCATCACCGTAAAAAAACAGCTTGTTATGAAGTCTTACAATAATGATATTTACCTAATTAAGTTAATAGAATTAATATGTGATAAGAAACAAAGCGAAAACGACTGTGTATTTACATGTGTTTGCTCCTGTTTGGGTCCTTTATCCATTCACCAAAAGTTTTCAACGTATTAGTTAACACCCTGTATATCGTTTTTTTTTTTAATCTCGAAATTGAAGAGTAAAAACATTGGAGAAAGTACAAAGGCGGGAGCAATGTACGACTGTGAAGAACCTTGGTATTTATATGGATTGTCACCTGGAATGGAATGAACAAGTGAATCACACTTCCAAAAAACATATTTTCCATTATTCACTCATTAAAGCAACTGAAGCACTTTCTTCCTGATAAATTAAAATTAATCCTTGTACAAACACTCGTGATGCCACATTTTGACTACTGCGATATTATGTTAAGTAACCTAAATGCAAATTTGAGCAGCAGGCTACAACGTGTGCATAATGCGTGCGTCCGTTATATTTGTAATATTCGTAAGTATGATCATGTTTCCCCGTCTTTCCAAACTCTGTCTTGGCTAAGGCTAAGCGATCGACGAGCCCTGCATTCTCTTGTTCTCTTATTTCAAATTCTGCGCACAGCTACCCCAATCTATTTGGCTTCTCGTTTTCAAAATTTATCCACATATCATCAGCTAAGTACAAGATCTCATCATAACAATTTACTCCTTATACCCTACCACAAGACATCTTTATATTCTTCATCCTATACAGTTTCAGTTGCTAGAAATTGGAACTCGCTTCCGAGTGATATAAGGGGTTGTTGGACAATAACTTCATTTAGGTCAAAATTACATAAATTCTTACTTAACAGATGAATTGCTGATTAATATTTGTTACTTATAATGAAACTAACATCTGTCTATTCTTATTATTATTATCATTAATTTCTCTAAATAGATTTACAAAACCTCTAATGGCAATTACATTAACCCAGATAAGACTGACGTCTATATATAGGACAACGGACGTTTCACACAAATATGTTAATAACAGTGAATATGACAGACTAAATATAAGAAAAAAAATTGGAGGCAATTTATAACACATAAGGATTATGGTATAATGATTGCCGACTATGAAAATCTTACACAGCAATGTTAAAAAAATAAAACGTTCCGTCCTATATATAGGACGTCAGTCTTATCTGGGTTAATATTCTCATTATAGAAATAGGAATATATATATTCTCCCTGTAACATAGTCCTAGTAAGCTTATATTAAATTAATTTTAATCATTTTACTAGCTATCTCAAATATTAAATTAATTATAATTCATTGAATTAAATTAGCTCATAAATTAAGTTACTACTTTACCTTATAGATTTACCGTATCTAAATTTAAATAAATGTGTAGTGAAGAATATTGCTGGAGAACCTTTTAAGTGTAGTGTAAATATTTGTAATTTAAATTTATGTATTGTATTGATTAAGGCTGGTTGAGTGGAAGAGAAGGCCTTATGGCCTTAACTCTGCCAGCGAAAATAAAACATTATTATTATTATTATTATTATTATTATTATTATTATTATTATTATTATTATTATTCCTATCTTCATCTCATAATGCCTATAGTTGAAAATCAAGATCAAATTGACTCAATTTATTTTTATTTTAGCAAAGCATTTGATGTTGTTCCTCACAAAATTTTATGAAATAAATTAAGTAATTTTGGTCTCTCCACTAACTACGTTAATTGGTTTGAAAATTATTTAACAGATAGACAGTCTTGTGTTCGACTAGGTAATTCTCTCTCGGTTCCATTTAATAGTTTATGCGGTGTTCCTCAAGGGTCTACATTGGGACCTCTCTTATTTTTATTATTTATAAATGATATAAGTAAAAGAATAAGTTCTAGCTGCCTTTTATTTGCGGATGATCTCAAAATCTTTCGCAAAATTAATAGTTTGGTCGATTGTCAAATTCTTCAAAATGGCATTAATTCAATTTCACAATGGTCTGTTGAAAATGGAATGAAAATTAATCAATCCAAAACTTTTGTTATTTCCTTTTCACGGAAAACTATCTCCCTAAAATTTAACTATTCTCTCAGTAATGTCGTAATTACTCGGAAAGATTGTATTAGAGATCTTGGTGTCCTACTTGATTCAAAATTATATTTCCATGATCATGTGCAATATATTTATACCCATTCCTTAAGAATGCTTGGTCTAATTAGGTCTATAACTTATTCTTTTTCCACTCCTATGTGTTTATTAATTTTATACTATACGTTGGTTAGATCCAAGCTTGAATATGCATCTGTTGTATGGAACTCCATTACTTCCACTGACTCGGCTAAATTGGAGAATATTCAAAGAAAATTTATTTCATGTGTTCTTATAGATTTTTACCAAATTCCGATTATAACTATGAGATTAAATGCAATTATTTCAATTGCGGTAGTTTGTTCACCAGACGTCAGGATCTTGATTATTTATTTTTTTGCAAAGTCATTAAGGGTGATATTGATTGTGAATCTTTCATAAGGAATATCAGTCTTCGTATTCCTGCTAATGGTTTAAGATTTCATAAATTGTTTTATAATAAGAATCCTAAATCTCTCTCTCCGGTCTGCAGATGCATTAAATATGCTAATTTGCATGGATTCAACTTGGATCCATTTAATGTGTAGTATATCTTTGAGTTTTTAACTCACTGATCTAATTTTATAATTATTTGTCCATTTTATTTCTTGCATTTGGTCAATTGATTAATGTAGACTATTCCATTATTTCAATTATCTCATTGTACTAAATTTATAATTTTATAATTATTATTTATCAATGATTGATGTAGACTATTATATTGATTGTATTTCATCTCATTGCCATTTTCTATCATTCATTCTCATCATCATTTGTTGTTTTGTTCTGTTTTGTATCGTGCAAAACTGTAATTGGCCTTGTGCTGTTGTTTTTGCACGTTAATATTCTAAATAAATAAATAAATAAATAAAAATAAATAAATTATTATTAGTATTATTATTGTTATTATTAT
>NC_091117.1:13237500-13270000 GCF_040183065.1 Periplaneta americana | reverse complement strand
AACACTATTTAAAATTGTTTAAAAACACATGGTTTGTGCATCACTTTAAATATATGCAGTTGGAGATCACTTGTACGGTATTTGCCGATGTGAAGTTGAATGCGGCAGTTGTGGTGATCTTGTTTATTGGCGTTGAGCTAGACGTGGTATCGTTGACATGGCTATGTTGAAAGTGATGTTGTGGCACTTCTATGATAGGTAATGGTATTGGTATGGTATTGCTGTACAAATGGATACAAATTACAGCAATACCATTACCTATCATAGAAGTGCCACAACATCACTTTCAACATAGCCATGTCAACGATACCACGTCTAGCTCAACGCCAATAAACAAGATCACCACAACTGCCGCATTCAACTTCACATCGGCAAACACCGCACAAGTGATCTCCAACTGCATATATTTAAAGTGATGTACAAACCATGTGTTTTTAAACAGTTTTAAATAGTGTTTTAAATATTGACTGAAACATTTAATTTTAATTTTAATTCTGATAGTATGTTCCACCAACAATTATTTATTCAATCATGGCAACACTTCATCGATGTAACACAATACGCACAAAAACACTGAGGCTTGGTTATCAATTAGCATTATATATATACATCTGAAGATGGTACATAGGTACCGAAAACGTTAATGAAAATATGATTTATTAGTTTCATCATTTTAATTGTATGATAAGCAAAGGCGCAACACACACACAAAATTATAGTCAAAACTAATTTTGTTACCTCATATAGTCCTTGTGTCCTTCTGATCATGCGCATTGCCTCTTTTCTGGGACTCGCAAAGTACCTGTGTGACAAAACGTTTTTGTAAGGCTGTACATATCAGGGAGGACCTGATTCAAAGCATAATTTTTATTATTATTGAGGTAAAACAAGTTTAGACTCTGAAGTTGTTTAGTTTAGAATTCTGCTTTCGAAAACCTTTAAAAAAATTTAAAAGTAGTGATAAAATTTTTTATAAATTTTAAGGTAGGAAATTTTTCTCAAAAAATTCGTTTAGTCAACCTGAAAGCACTACTTCGCGCAAACTCAAAATCCCCTATCTCAAAATGTTCTGTAGAACATCCCTTATAGCCACCGGCGGCGTGGCTCAGTCGGTTAAGGCGCTTGCCTGCCATTCTGAAGTTGCGTTCGGGCGCAGGTTCGATTCCCGCTTGGGCTGATTACCTGGTTGGGGTTTTTCCGAGGTTTTCCCCAACCGTAATGTGAATGCAAGGTAATCTATGGCGAATCCTCGGCCTCATCTCGCCAAATATCATCTCGCTATCACCAATCTCATCGACGCTAAATAACCTAGTTGTTGATACAGCGTCGTTAAATAACCAACTAAAATAAAATAAAAATACATCCCTTATATATATTTAATTTTTGGACGCTTTTATTGAATCATCCTGTACATAGAAATGCTCATTTTCGTCCATACAAACGAGTTTTGTGTATAGAAGTACAGGGACATCATTTTATTTTTACTAATATTTTTAATATTAACCTGGCTATACCTTCAGAGAACCGGAAACACAGTTTGCTACCCCATTCCACTACTGTACTTCGATGATAATGGCGTAAAACACAAACAAATCACTCTACTAGGTATAGGAGGGAAGAAAAGTAGTACATCCATTTACGTAAACTAGGAAATATCGCGATTTTGAGTTCGATAATTTTCATTAGGTATTTGTTTAATCAAAACACAGTACTCTATTAAGAATAAGTGTTTTTACTCACGAACTGAGTTATCCATGCGAACGTATTCATTATGCAGTGTATATTATACTATCTACAGCACATTAGCGTACAATATAGAGAAAGATGTTAAATTAAAAAATAGTAATAATATGAATATTTAAACACATTTTTGAAACTGGTCGCATTTCATTTCGATACAGGCTTCAGTTCTTATGTGCATATTATCGCACTATAGACTACTGTACTTAATCCTAATTACCAGTTTCGTCCTTCATACTAATAACTCATGTTGAAATAATTCTGTACCTACTCTATAAAAGAGTACCTTACATATTGTAAATTCAATCTTCACTTCTGCCCGACCCGCACAGATAAAATTGCTCAGACATGCTATCTACTGTCCGTCCAAGTGTTTATGCCGCAGGATCGTAGAAAGGGGGGAAATCACGTGACAGTTAATTACTTAACGAGGGCCTTTTATTTAAGTTATTTTAAACAGCTGTATAATATTACGTAAACGTCCAATTCCTAACAGAAATTAATGTTTCCAGATAAGAGCTAAGACAGCCCAGCTTTTACAGAGGAGGGAGCAGAAGCAGGTGGGGGAAATCGGAATGCGACGTAGGCAAACGGACAGTACCTGTGCGAAAATATGGTTCAATATTGAAAGCTCTTTCGTCACTGGAAAACGCGAACATATTTCTGGAACGTACTATACTCACTAACTCAGTGCTGTTTACTATATGCGGCCTTGATTCTGCGTGGTGGACGGTAGAGGGGGTGGGAGTGAAATACATTAAAAAACTCAGGTACAATAAAAATTGAAGTAAAAATAAAATGATGTCCCTGTATTATTGTTTAGAGGAATTTTACTGATGCTCAACAAGCTTTCAAGTTGGAAAATAGTCTAATCGGAATTTGCTGCAGCAGTTATTCTTCCAGTTCGTGTAGTAGGAAGGCCAACAACGGATTTTTTGCAATTTTACCAACCCCTGGCGCATCTTCGATGTATAAATTGGAGCATAAAAGAATCATTGTTGCGCACTTTCATTAACTCCCTCCCCGGTCCTCTTTTGTAGCATTGCCCACGAGCACTGTGTTTCTAGTTGTTTGGGTCCCTCGCAGTGAGAGCCAGGTTAAGTGAGTTAGCAGCAGGTGCAGGCAACCCGCGTTACAAAATGGTAGTGAAACGTCAAATATTGACTCTGCTGCTGCTGGATGGCTAATTGGACATGTTAGTCGAGTCACCCCCACGGCTTGTCGAGCAAATCAGCAAGCCATTGACCGAACAGTACTGCACCCTCCCGCGGGACGCTGCCAAGATGGCACCACGACTGCGTCAGGCGTTCGTAGGGCGTTCACATGCGATAAAACGACATACAGCAAGTTCTTAAACCAGAAGCAGAAGCTTGAAGCCTCTACTCAAGCAAGAACTGTTTTTTTATAAGGAGACACTTTTCAAAGCTATACAGAGTGATTCATCTAGTTTTTACGTCAATTTTTTTTTTATTTTAGTAGGCTATTTTACGATGCTTTATCAACATCTTAGGTTATTTAGCGTCTGAATGAGATGAAGGTGATAATGCCGGTGAAATGAGTCCGGGGTCCAACACCGAAAGTTACCCAGCATTTTACGTTAATACATCTTCGAAATCAGACAGACACATTGGGTACCAGAACGGAAAAGTCGGTGTAAGATTCCGATACTATAACTTCATGACTAATAACGCGATTAAAACAAAATAATCTGATCTCTTTCAGTCGGGTATACGACTACGATGCGAGCATTGCCTTCAGTTGGCGCTGTTCATGCGCGAGGCGTAGATAGTAGTAGTAGTAGTAGTTTTATTTTGTCTGGCAAAGTTAAGGCCATATGGCCTTCTCTTCCACTCAACCAGGTTTCAATAATATACATGAAATACAAAATTATGTGATAGATTACAAAAAACACAAAAGTAGATACCTTCGAAATTACATAAAATATAGTAGAAAATTACAAATAGCCAAGATCAGTTACATAATATAAGGACAATATAAAATAAAGTAGAAAATTACATAAATAATCAAAATCAGTTACATAACATAAGGGGAATATATATATATATATATATATATATATATATATATATATATATATATATATATACACACACAATACTGCTCAAGATAAATTCGACGATTAATTCACTTAAGATAGAGTATAGGCCCTACAGTTAATATACTAATAGGAAAATACATGTGGGTTACAAGACACAAAATGTTGAGTAGCAAAATCGAACTAAATGGCATATAGATAAAAATGATTAAGTAATATATCAAGATAATAAAAAAGGGGGGGGGGAAAGAAGAGAGAGGAGAAAAAAATAACAACTGGGTCATTTAAGACTATTCAGAAACTTCCGTAAGAGTCTTTTCCGTTCAATACAACCATTTTAAGTAGTGTGTACTTAAAATATTTTAGAAAATGCCTGTTATTATTCGGTTGAGAAGCTTTTGTCATCTAGTCTGTTGTCAAAAAATCTCAAAGTTAGAATTTATAAAACAGTTATATTACCGATTGTTCTGTATGGTTGTGAAACTTGGACTCTCACTTTGAGAGAGGAACAGAGATTAAGATTGTTTGAGAATAAGGTTCTTAGGAAAATATTTGAGGCTAAGAGGGATGAAGTTACAGAAGAATGTAGAAGGTTACACAGCACAGAACTGCACGCATTGTATTCTTCACCTGACATAATTAAGAACATTAAATCCAGACGTTTGAGATGGGCAGGGCATGTAGCACGTATGGGCGAATCCAGAAATGATAGAGTGTTAGTTGGGAGGCCGGAGGGAAAAAGATCTTTGGGGAGGCCGAGACGTAGATGGGAAGATAATATTAAAATGAATTTGAGAGCGGTGGGATATGATGATAGAGACTGGATTAATCTTAATAAGGATAGGGACCAATGGCGGGCTTATGTGAGGGCGGCAATGAACCTGTGGGTTCCTGAAAGCCATTTGTAAGTAAGTAAGTAAAGGACCTTCTTATTTACATTGTATTACTAGTAGTGAAGTAATAATTGTGGCAGAAAAACAATGCGTCTTTCGAAAGTACGTAATAAAATCTGACGATTACAAATTCTGCGATAAAATGCACAGATTCTGAACTCGAATTAGTTCTGCGTCTTTCGTTACGAAGCCTATTTATGGTTCTTTCTTTAACTTCCTATATGTACAGTTGTCATAATTGTTCTTCCTGTATGTCTTTGTTCCTTCTGAAGAATTAAACATATATTTTCACGGGAAATTAACCGCACAAAGCAATGTCCTTAGTTACGGACCGTAAGACTTCGCCATAGCAACGAGCAGAGGCTGGTCTGGCCTCCTCTCTGGAAGTAATTTGGAATCAGTCTTTTGTTTTCGCTCGTACAGTAACTACGCCCTTGTACTGCCTAAGATTTCCTGTTCTAAATTTTCATCGTCTTCAGTAATTTGTGATTTGATTAATCATTGTTAATTCCCTCAAAGACTGAACTACATGTGCCGCCACTGGTTGTGACTGCAAGGAATTGAAAGAATAAAAGCGTAATTAGTTACTGTGATCTACTGCATAGTGTATGAACTATATGGGATACACAGTATAATTTTAATTATACAAGATTGCGCAAAAAATGTAAAAATAAAGTACAATTATTTTAGTAAGCTATTAGTATGTCTGTGTACAGCGATTTCTACTAAACTATTGGACGGATTTTGTTCATATTCAGTATCTACGAGTCAATTTATCAGGGAATGATGTACATGAAATATAATAATTTTAGTACTAGTCTTTCTGTGTACAGCGATTTCTACTAAAATACTTGACGGATTTTGTTCATATTCAGTATCTACGAGTCAATTTTTATCAGGGAATGATGTACATGAAATATAATAATTTTAGTACTAGTCTTTCTGTGTACAGCGATTTCTACTAAAATACTTGACGGATTTTGTTCATATTCAGTATCTACGAGACAATTTTTATCAGGGAATGATGTACATGAAATATAATAATTTTAGTACTAGTCTGTCTGTGTACAGCGATATCTACTAAACTACTGGACGGATTTTGCTCATATTCAGTATCTACGAGTCAATTTATCAGGGAATGATGTACATGAAATATAATAATTTTAGAACTAGTCTGTCTGTGTACAGTGATTTCTACTAAACTATTGGACGGATTTTGTTCATATTCAGTATCTACGAGTCAATTTATCAGGGAATGATGTACATGAAATATAATAATTTTAGTACTAGTCTGTCTGTGTACAGCGATATCTACTAAACTACTGGACGGATTTTGCTCATATTCAGTATCTACGAGTCAATTTATCAGGGAATGATGTACATGAAATATAATAATTTTAGTACTAGTCTGTCTGTGTACAGTGATTTCTACTAAACTATTGGACGGATTTTGTTCATATTCAGTATCTACGAGTCAATTTATCAGGGAATGATGTACATGAAATATAATAATTTTAGAACTAGTCTGTCTGTGTACAGTGATTTCTACTAAACTATTGGACGGATTTTGTTCATATTCAGTATCTACGAGTCAATTTATCAGGGAATGATGTACATGAAATATAATAATTTTAGAACTAGTCTGTCTGTGTACAGTGATTTCTACTAAACTATTGGACGGATTTTGTTCATATTCAGTATCTACGAGTCAATTTATCAGGGAATGATGTACATGAAATATAATAATTTTAGTACTAATCTGTCTGTGTACAGCGATTTCTACTAAACTATTGGACGGATTTTGTTCATATTCAGTATCTACGAGTCAACGTATCAAGGAATGAAGTAGGTCTACACATATGCAGTGTAATATATTATTGATGATAAATATTTTACTTTTGATAGAATAAATAATGCATTTTTTTGTAATGCTACCCAAGAAAAGAAATTCAGTTTTTGGTTACTTATTATATATTTTGATATATGTATGCCTATCGAATAATAGTTCTGGGAAAGAACTAGTAAAAAATACTAGCACTTTCGTTATTACTAAATTGTTGTGAATCGAAGATGCCTCAAAGGAAAGTATGTGTCAGTTTCTTTATAGTCCACCGCTGTGAAGTAATAGTTAGCACGTCTGACCGTGAAACGAGTGGACCCGGGTTCAAATCCTGGTTGAGGTATTTTTCCGGGGTTTTCCCTCAACCCATTAATAGCAAATGCTGAGTAACGTTCGGTGCTGGATCCTGGATTCAACTGACTAGCATTATCTTCGTCGTGTCTCTCAGACGCTAGCTAATCACAGCGTCGTAAAATAACCAACTAAAAAAATTTTCTTTACAGTCGTTTTTATATGTGTCTATTTGAAACGTTTTTTCATCCAAAAAAAAATCTGAAAGTGAACTGAAGTTTCAAGCTAATGGAGAAGATAGGCTAAGTAATGAAATTTTATGGGGGAAAAATATGAGCAACTTGACGCCTTTAGACTGTCGCTCTGGACAGAGTAAGTGTGTTAGAGTCTCATAATGCGACTGCCAGTCATTGGGATTCAAAAACCTGAAGTGTTACCACTTGGTTACAGCCACGCGATCTGACAGGCGCTCGGTTCTGCATTACCCACAAGGCTATGCGATTATCATGTCTCCGATCGCGCCGCGAAATCAGATTAAATTGTCCAGAAACCCGCTCTTTCGTCACTTGGCGCTAATTCCTATGTAATGCCTGGAACACTCTGCGCCAAATTCCGATACAAGCTTCACCAGGGGCGGGATCTTCATAAGCTAAGCTACACAGCGCATAAGCCACGTTCATTCTGCCTTCAAGTTAAAACTCATTCTATTGCAATACATGGTGAAAATTCATCATTAACGGATACGTCCACATAGTAGACAATCATTCTCCGTGGTCTAAACATTGGCTCAGAGTTTCCTGAGTTCATATCCTGCCAAGAGCAAAGGGTTGTGACAGTGATGTCAAAGCAAGCGCATTTTTCTGACCTTGACGTCGTGCGCGGGCATCAAGCGCTAGGTATGGAAGAAGGAAGGATTATGTAATGAATACGCAGCCCGTTGGATTAAGAAAACAGTGGTATACAAACTTCAAACGGAACGTGAAATTTTATGTCTTTATTTTATATGGCTATTTGCTGTTTGATATTATCTATATTGTTTGTAAAACAAAGTACTAACACCAGTTTCTTAATATTATAGTTGTGTTTTAAACGTTAATAAAAAAAATGGGTTAAGAAGGAATATTCACATAAATTCCAAATTAATAATAATAATAATAATCCGTTGAGAGAGGAATATAGGTTAAGGATGTTTGAGAATAAGGTTCTCAGGAAAATATTTGGGGCTAAGAGGGATGAAATTAAGGAGAATGGAGAAAGTTACACAACACAGAACTGCACGCATTGTATTCTTCACCTGATATAATTAGGAACATTAAATCCAGACGTTTTAGATGGGCAGGACATGTAGCTCGTATGGGCGAATCCAAATATGCATATAGGGTGTTAGTTGGGAGGCCGGAAGGAAAAAGACCTCTACGGAGGCCGAGACGTAGATGGGAAGATAATATAAAAATGGAATTGAGGGAGGTGGGATATGATGATAGAGAATAGATTAATCTTTCTCAGGATAGGGACCAATGGCGGGCTTATGTGAGGGCGGCAATGAACCTCCGGGTTCCTTAAAAGCCAGTAAGTAAGTGTAATAATCCGTGGCGCTACAGCCCATGAAGGGCCAAGACCTACCAGCCGGCTGCTGGCCTCACGGGCACATGCCGAACAGAGGTGGACGATCATTCAACCAGAATGGAGGTATCGTGTGGTTAGCACGATGAGGCCCCCAGCCGTTATAGCTGGTTTGCGTAACCGGATTTCGCTACCTATCGTAGCTCCCCAAGTGCATCACGATGCTTGGTAGGCACCGGTCCCATACACTGGCCGAAATTTCATGAGAAAATTTCTTCCCCCATGAGGACTCGAACCAGCGCGTATTCCGTAACGCGAATCCTAGGCAGGATGCCTTAGACCACGACGCCACGGCGCGGGACTAAATTCCATATTAGTAAAACTATACTATATTAAGTGAATGAAACATCATTCATAAAGAAAGTGATGTCCCAAAAAAAAAAAGAGATTGAGTATGTCATGGTAAGTTGGAATTTATATTGATGGTATCTTTAGCCTTATAAAAGTAATCAATAAACTAATCAAAACAATATTACAGTACAAAATAAAGTTACCTAGGTAACCTATATATTTCAACTGTAACTAATATTACATAACAAAACCCTTATCGCATTATGCTAAAAGGTGCGCAATTTCCTATCATCAGAATATTAAATTATTTTCTCGAAATCTGCTGAAGCTATAGAGCTGATGTTTTTACAACACATGGGAACATATCTTTTGTTTATAATGTAATAGTAGTTCCTTTGTTAATTCATTTCCCTACAAACATTTTCGATGCGAATATTTTCAAAATTTTCAATACGTTTCTTCAGTAATACATAATATATTTACGACATATTAGATTTACGAAAACATTGTTTCAGTACCTGTAAGGCTACTAAATAAACATATCTGAAAATTTATCATTGTTGTTGTTGTTGGACTTGTTTCTCAAAACAAGTAGGGACAAGTAAGACCATTTTTCCCTCGCTGTGGGTATCTTTGCAATAGTGAGATACTATTTAGGCAATATTTCAAGTCCGAGAATTTTCTATGGGGTTACCCGATATTTGACTTAATTTTGGAGGAGACCTCAAATAAAGGCAAAACCAGGTAATCAACTCAGGGGAACGGCAACCCATTCATGAACGCACCTAGTCTAGCAGAGTGCTGCATTGGAGTTAAATCTCTCGCTTGAACTCGGTCGAGTGTCGCACCCTCGAGTGAGATACAATCGGTCGTGATACGCTCGTAATAAATAGAAGTACAGTACAAGGTCATCTCACCGACATGTCTTATCTTGTATGGAAGGCGACAGATAAGATACACATATGTTTTGCTCACACGGTAAAAATAAGGCTTTATTTTCTGCGTTTATGACAAACGTTTAATGGAATAGTCAATGGAACGTACCAAAACAGGAACATGAAGTTATATATAAAATAGTATGAAAAACTTCGATATACAGTTATTATTGATAATTAATAATTATTCAATATTTGATTTACCACATATATAATATGATAGGTGCATACATAGTGTTCCGCCTATATACTGCGACAATGTAGAAACGTTTTACAAAATATTATTGATATAGCAGTAGATTAATAACAATATTAGTACAGAGATAACGTCACAGAAAATATAATAAAACGAACAATCATGCTGCACAATTGTTACAGACGCAAAGATTGATACACTAATTATTAGAGATTATTATTATTATTATTATTATTATTATTATTATTATTATTATTATTATTATTATTATTACTATCCGTACCCGTGCGCTCCGCTGCATCCGTTAGAAATAAATATAAAGTAATTACATAATTAAAATAGGACGTTTGATCCAGGGAACATTCGTGTTTGATAGAAGGATAAATCGTTTATTATGTTACTTAATTTAAATTGTATTTGCATAATTAAAATGCGATCATTTTGATCCAGAGACCACTCATTTGGTCATAAAAATTATTTTAGGAAATACAGGAAACGAATGTACAGAATAGCCTATCAAGTTTTCTGTGCATAAGAAGCTATTTTAATCTTACCTGTCCTCGATTCACTCAGAAGTTACTGTAATAACATTATAGCAATAAGTCCATCTACAGAAACTACACTTTCCAATGGTGAATTAATAATTAATTATACAAATCGGTTAATTTAGCTTCTGATATTACTTCATACAAACACAGAAATATTATCTGTAGGCTATCTTTCATAGCTTTCGATTGTTGCTGTCCAAGGCCCCTTATAGACGAAGTCATTTGCTTTTTAATTCATTACACGGCCTTAGATGGCAGTTATTTTAATTTTAAAACTCATTTATCTAATTAAATATCAGTCCTATCAAAATTTTTTATGAAATAAAACTTATCGGAAATTATTTTTAAATAAACTTTTGTTATGTAACATTTTTCATAAAAATCAATAATAAGCGAGATATTTCGATTTATTTAATTCAGGCCCCCTTATAACCCCCCTTTTAAGTAATGTATTTTGAATGCCATATAGCCTAAAATCTAAGTTACAACGAACTTAATTTATATTCCAATTTTCATCGAAATCCGTTCAGCCATTATCGCGTGAAAAGGTAACAAACATACAGACAGACATACAAACAAAAATTTCAAAAAAGCGATTTTCGGTTTCAGGGTGGTTAATTGTATATGTTAGTACCAATTATTTTTGGAAAATCGAAAATTACCAGAAAAATTTCGGCTACAGATTTATTATTAGTATAGATTATTATTATTATTATTATTATTATTATTATTATTACTAGGAAACTTGATAGAGTTCTTGCATTATCGTGATTGTGTTCTCCGTTTATAATAATTACATTTACATCAAATAACATCTATCAGATGTGGCAAAAACAAAATCACTCCTGTGTGTGTGTGGGGGGGGGGGGAACATTTACCTACAACATTTATATTACATTTTAAAGCAAGTTTTGTAGTTGTACTATGGAGAGGTTAGTTAAACACTGCAAAGTTTTGAAATGATAAACATCTATGATGTTACTACACAGTTCATCACTGTAACAAGAACGAATGTCTAACGCTCGGCTTATGCCGTTCGAGGATTTATCGCTCGTGACAATTTTACCCATCATGCATGTGCGCTACCTATCGGATTATGCTGTGAACTACTTGGCGCTCGAGCGAAAACGTCTGATGCAGACCTTTGTAGTCTAGTGTCTGTAGTGTTATGCAAATCCTCTTGAAAGCCTGTAAGCTGCTTGCAGTACTATTTGCAGTATTTAAGAAGTCAAAGCTGGAGGTATATGTGATTAAGTGTTAACCGTTGTAGGCTGAGCGATGTTGAAAGCTTTCTGTGATTAACAACACTTGATTAATTAAAGCAATACATATTACACGCAGCTAATCCCTCGAGATCGTCCTCTACATGAGATCCGTTCTACCCAGCGCATCAGAATAACAGAATAATGCTGCATCCAACATCGGAATTTCAATATGTGGACCTCTACTACCCACCAAGCAGTAGCACCGGGGATCAAACCCGGTTTGCTGGAGTCTTAGGGCTGTATTCATAGACATTCTTAGCGCGGACTTCCGGTGGATGATCAGCGAACTAACGTTTTTCGTATTCATAAACCAGTGTTAGCTATATGATATGATATGAATCCTGTACAAGTAATCGATAGCCGATGCTAGTTTAGCACGCTCGTAGCGCGGGCTAGCGAAATGTCTATGAATAGCACCCTAAGGACCGTATTCATAGACATTCTTAGCGCGGGCTTCAGGTGGATGATCAGCGAACTAACGTTTTTCGTATTCATAAACCAGTGTTAGCTATATGATTTGATATGAATCCTGTACAAGTAATCAATCGATAGCCGGGGCTAGAGTAGCACGCTCGTAGCGCTGGCTAGCGAAATGTCTATGAATAGCACCCTAAGAGCCGTATTCATAGACATTCTTAGCGCGGGCTTCCGGTGGATGATCAGCGAACTAACGTTTTTCGTATTCATAAACCAGTGTTAGCTATATGATATGATATGAATCCTGTACAAGTAATCAATCGATAGCCGGGGCTAGTTTAGCACGCTCGTAGCGCGGGCTAGCGAAATGTCTATGAATAGCACCCTAAGGACCGTATTCATAGACATTCTTAGCGCGGGCTTCCGGTGGATGATCAGCGAACTAACGTTTTTCGTATTCATAAACCAGTGTTAGCTATATGATATGATAAGAATCCTGTACAAGTAATCAATCGATAGCCGGGGCTAGTTTAGCACGCTCGTAGCGCGGGCTAGCGAAATGTCTATGAATAGCACCCTAAGGGCCGTCTTCATAGACATTCTTAGCGCTGGCTTCCGGTGGATGATCAGCGAACTAACGTTTTTCGTATTCATAAACCAGTTTCAGCTTTATGATATGATATAAGAATCCTGTACAAGTAATCAATCGATAGCCGGGGCTAGTTTAGCACGCTCGTAGCGCGGGCTAGCGAAATGTCTATGAATAGCACCCTAAGGGCCGTCTTCATAGACATTCTTAGCGCTGGCTTCCGGTGGATGATCAGCGAACTAACGTTTTTCGTATTCATAAACCAGTGTTAGCTTTATGATATGATATGAATCCTGTACAAGTAATCAATCGATAGCCGGGGCTAGTTTAGCACGCTCGTAGCGCGGGCTAGCGAAATGTCTATGAATGGCACCCTAAGGGCCGTCTTCATAGACATTCTTAGCGCTGGCTTCCGGTGGATGATCAGCGAACTAACGTTTTTCGTATTCATAAACAAGTGTCAGCGATATGCTATGATATGATATGAATCGTGTTTAGCACGCTCGTAGCCCGGGCTAGCGAAATGTCTATGGATAGCATCCTAAATGTCCAGTAACGGATAATCACTAGGTCCGTCTAGGTCTTGGGGGGGGGGGGGGATTGTGCGAGTTCAGAAATTTCGGGAAATTTTTCCCGTTGAAATTGTAAACATTTTATTTATTTCGGAATATGTATGATAGCCTAAGTACTTTCTTGTGTTAAATTTTAACGTATCTTGTTAACGTGTTTCGACCTATTTTCGGTCATCTTCGGAACTGGTCGTTGTTTGTCTTGGCGCCTCTTGTTTCCTGTGTGGGTGCGTTCGTAGTGTAGAGTCAAAGAGTGTATGTGTTTTGAAATTGAGTTGTGTGTTGAGAATATCGTTGGGGTGTATTTTCGTGTGTATATTTCATATTGTTCTAGTGTGTTGAGTTTCTAGCTTTTTGGTTGGATGTGTAGTATTTCCATGTCTGTCTTGATGTCTCTGTAGGTGTGGTTGGCATTTGTGATGTGTTCTGCATATGTTGTGTAATCAAGATGTATATTTTATTTATATTTTTATAAGGTGGAAAAATTGAAATATCTTGGAGCAACAGTAACAAATATAAATGACACTCGAAAGGAAATTAAACGCAGCATAAATATGGAAAATGCCTGTTATTATTCGGTTGAGGGGCTTTCGTCATCCAGTGTGCTTTGAAAAAAGCTGAAAGTTAGAATTTATTTATTTTCTGTGTGGTTGTGAAACTTGGACTCTCACTTTGAGAGAGGAATAGAGATTAAGGGTGTTTGAGAATAAGGTTCTTAGGAAAGTATATTGGGCTAAGAGGATGAAGTTACAGGAGAATGGAGAAAGTTACACAATGCAGGACTGCACGCATTTTATTCTTCACCTGACATAATTAAATCCAGACGTCTGAGATGTACAGGGCATGTAGCACGTATGAGCGAATCCAGAAATGCTTATAGAGTATTACTTGGGGGACCGGAGGGAAAAAAGACCTTTGCGGAGGCCAAGAAGTAGATGGGAAGATAATATTAAAATTGATTTGAGAGAGTTGGGGTATGATGATAGAGACTGGATTAATCTTGCGCTTATGTGAGGGCGGCAATGAACCTCCGGGTAAGAAAAAATATTAATAATATTAATAATATTTCTTAAGAAAAATATTAATAAAATAAACTAGCAGCATTAAGAAAAATATTAATAAAATAAACTAGCAGCATTTGTCACAAAATAAATGCATAGAAACATGCAGCTACCTCATAAATACTTGCAGTAAAAATTTCATCCAGATTGATTAATATTTGGCATAAGAAAGTTGGTGTTGAACCAAGAAAAATAAACTTACGGAAAAAAGGATTTGAAAATAAAATGAATATTTATGTAAATTAATATTCTCCTCCGCTACATTAATCTAGTAACTTGAAGGAGCCAACAAAAAGTTACCAGATTTGTAATCAGAAATTTTAAAAAATAATTCTTCGATGAAAAACAATTTTGACAGCTCTTTAAATTCCACGCCCCCTTCCAGCCTTAATTTAAAACTTGTAAACATACGAGTATTTGTAATCAGAATTGAGCTGAATACATTTGGGGTACGAAAATATAAATTCTGAATGAGTGAAATAGCTAAAAAAATTTGGAAAAATGTTTATGATTTTCAGTGGAGTCTTCCCTTAAAAAGAAACTGCATTCACGTTACGAGTTTCAGTTTACGGAGTATCGGTTGGTAATCTTGAATTAGTAGCGTTAAGTTTGTAACGGATTCTGGTCACTGCAGCCGAGGTGTAGCTGGACCACAGCTGTGGCTAAAGAAATCGCCATCTAGTTGTTGAGGTGGGCCGCAGTCTGCCCGACGCTCAAACAATGAATCTTCGCGTAATAACTTTCTCGAAGTGGCATCCGAAACACAGAGTGTGCACTAAGTTCAGAGTGATACAGAGTGCCTGTAAGGTAGCGGTAGCTTCCTTCTTCGTGCTTTGCGGATTATGCTGAAAACAAAACTTGCAATCATAACGTTGCTATAAATGCAGTTCAGTATAGAAAAATATTTTATGCTCGACCATGCCGAAATGTAGTAATTATACACCTGGTAGCAGTCCTTTAATGCATGTCATTAAAGTACACCTACTCATTAAAGTTCAGGTTTTCGATTATTCTCGGATATGTAATCGAAAGACAACGAGGGAAACGTCACGGAGGCTGGAAATCCAATAATGTCGCAGAAGGTTATGTTCTGTTACTATAATAATTAGTGTTAAATAATATTCAAATAAATTCAATTTATCATCTCGTTTTTCAATTCTAAATCAATTTCCAGGTTATATCAAAATTAGTTCATGTTATTCTCTAGATTATATCAAGGTCAATGACATAATTGTTCCTCGGAAAAAATCAATACTTTCGCGTCTGCGCACATCTCACAATTTACGAGCTATGCACAAGGTCACTTCCGCTCTTGAGTCAGATACGAATAAAGTGAATACTTCTGAATAATTTCAAGTTAGAAATATGGTCGAGCATAAAAAGTCGTATGAAACTTGCCTATAATGGTAATTAAGACGCTCGTATGAAAATTATGAAACTCGCTTGCGCTCGTTTCATAAACAAGTCCACACCTGTGGAGTAACGGTCAGCGCGTCTGGCTGCGAAACCAGGTGGCACGGGTTCGAATCCCGGTCGGGGCAAGTTACCTGGTTGAGGTTTTTTCCGGGGTTTTCCCTCAACCCAATACGAGCAAATGCTGGGTAACTTTCGGTGCTGGACCCCGGACTCATTTCACCGGCATTATCACCTTCATATCATTCAGACGCTAAATAACCTAGATGTTGATACAGCGTCGTAAAATAACCCAATAAAATAAAAAAAATCATGAACAAACATACTCGCGTCTTAATTTCGCGTCTTAATTGCTATCATTATAGGCTCGTTGCATAATGTTCTATTATCATCGTCGTCATCATCATCATCATCATCATCATCGTACTGCCATAGTCGAGTATATACAGTCACGAAGCTCATTACGTAGGGAATATGCATCCATAGATAGTTGCTAACCGCTAGGATCGCTACTATCGCCTCATTACAGACAATGCTAAATAGTACCTGCACAGTCTATTGTTCCTAGTACCCTCATCAACTCAAGCTTCGTGACTGTATATACTAAACTGTGGTACTGCTGTGACGTCACACTCATCAGACTACCATCACCACAGTGTTACAACTACTATCACCATAAATACTATGTAAGTCCAAATTTGATTAAAACGTTATCTTTTCATTGCATAAAATAATATTTACTCATATAAGATTGAAGTACTGGCTACGGTTTTTTAAATCAATTTTAGGTCAATTTATAGTTAATGCAGCAATCACTAGAAGCCTTTTGAACATGAAATTCAATAAAGCTATAAGGTTCAGAAGTAGTGGAAAATTATCCAAAGACATCATCCTCCTTCATGACAACGCCGTATTAAAAGAAAACAGTAGCTCACTAGTGAAATAAGCCGGAGACTTTATGGACATAAACCTACGTTTGTCAGGGTGGACGGCTCCGGATGGAATTGACGACAGAAATATTTTGAATTTGTTCCGCTTATTAAACTAATGAATGGTTTAATACAGTGACGAACGTGAAGTCTATGTACAAGGTGTTCCAGTAGAATGTGGCGGTTTTCATGGCCTTATTGTTGGACAATCAAATTGAATTAACAGACTATACTTTTACTGGAAACATAGTTGTAAAATGCAATTTATTACTATGTACTTATTAAAAAAATATATTTTTTTGTGATCACCATGACAACGAACACATTCTTGCAATCTGATCTGAAAACTCATCATTACTTACTGCAATAAAACACGATAAGTGGCTCTAATTTTATTATTTATGTGTTCTCTTAACTGCGTGGTCTATTACATTGCACTTCACTTTTCAAATATCGCCATAAGAAGAAGTCCGCTGCCGTAAGATCAGGAGACCATGGCGGCCGAACGATATTTCCAAATCGTGAAATTATGCCCTCAGGAAACAAGATTCACAGACAGTTCATTGATTCTCCTGCAATATATGCTGTCGCCCCATCCTGTTGGAACCAAAACTCATTATGGTGATCTATCTCAGGCAGTCTTCTTTGTGCATCAGTAAATAGGAAAGCAGTTTCAAATTTCACCATCCTCTCCCCTTCCAATACTTACTTACTTATTTACTGGCTTTTAAGGAACCCGGAGGTTCATTGCCGCCCTCACATAAACCCTCCATTGGTCCCTATCCTGAGCAAGATTAATCCATTCTCTATCATCATATCCCACCTCCCTCAAATCCATTTTAATATTATCTTCCCATCTACGTCTCAGCCTCCCCAAAGGTCTTTTTCCCTCCGGCCTCCCATCTAACACTCTATATGCATTTCTGGATTCGCCCATACGTGCTACATGCCCTGCCCATCTCAAACGTCTGGATTTAATGTTCCTAATTATGTCGGGTGAAGAATACAATGCGTGCAGTTCTGTGTCGTGTAACTTTCTCCATTCTCCTGTAACTTCATCCCTCTTAGCCCCAAATATTTTCCTAAATACCTTATTCTCAAACACCCTTAACCTATGTTCCTCTCTCAAAGTGAGAGTCCAAGTTTCACAACCATACAGAACAACCGGTAATATAACTGTTTTATAAATTCTAACTTTCAGATTTTTTGACAGCAGACTGGATGATAAAAGCTTCTTAACCGAATAATAACAGGCATTTCCCATATTTATTCTGTGTTTAATTTCCTCCCGAGTATCATTTATATTTGTTACTGTTGCTCCAAGATATTTGAACTTCTCCACCTCTACAAAAGATAAATATCCAATTCGTACAATATTCTGGTCACGAGACATAATCATATACTTTGTCTTTTCGGGATTTACTTCCAAACCTATCTCTTTACTTGCTTCCAGTAAAATTCCCGTGTTTTCCCTAATAAGATCTGTTTTGTGAAGGTTTTTAGATAAGGGCGCAAATAGGCATAGTAGCTGGCGTGCCCATTTTAAACCCCACTAACTAACTAACTAACTAACTAACTAACTAACTAACTAACTAACTAACTAACTAACCCCTTCCAATAAAACTCTGCGTACGAAGCAAACATATTGCTGCCGGAACCCTGATACGGTTAGATTAACAGGAGCTGAACTATTTATCCTAATGAATCTGTATTGTTTGTATTGCCTGTACTGCTTAGCAACGAATTGGATTACATCATGTGGGTAACTCGTTTTCCTGCCACGCGCACTCAAATAACGATAGACATAATTATCTTCAGCATTTTTGTTTTCTTGTCGGTCCGTGACCGACGGAAGGACGGCCGCCTGGGCATCATTTGTTAGGTTCCCTCCGACTCGAGCGAACAGTTTGTAACAATCGCACGGCGGCCTCGCTTCCATTTGTCAAATTGAGCGCGACCCTCGCCTCGCAGTCTCGTATTCGTTGCCTGAATTCGCGTTTCGCATCGTCTCCCGGAATTGTGTTTCAATAAATGAAACACCTGTACTTGGTTATCGTGTTAAATTGGACTTCTAGTAATCCCGTTTAAAACGCGTACAAGGTTTCGGTTTCACGAATATGGCCAGTTAAAGCTTATCTCGGTCGTAAAATGTAAACGCACTAAAATCAAAGATCGGCCGCTCACGATACAGAAACGGATAAGGTGGAGTATCGTTTTACGTGGAAACACTGACAGAGAATCAAAGTAGTGAGCTCTTTGGTCTTTCGTATTTAGATCTTTTCTTTCATGATTAACTTCTAGGTCTTTACAATACACCAAGAAATAAGTGACCTATAAATCAGTTGATAAAAAATGCATTATTAATGCAAATTAGATTCATTATTACAAACGTAAAGCCATACAGATAACTTTTATTACAAAGAGATTGCAATAACATTTTACGAACTTGGAGCGAAATGGAATGGAATTTCGAGAGGGGGGCCATGGGCATTATTTATAGTTTTTTGAAAATGGTCGAGAAAATCCACGAACGATTAGGGAAGATACGGAAATTTTACTTGAAGGAAGTAAAGCGATAAGTGTGGAAGTAAATCCTGAAAAGACAAACTATATGATCATGTCTCGTGACCAGAATATTGTACGAAATGGAAATATAAAAATTGGAGATTTTTCCTTCGGAGAGGTGGAAAAATTCAAATATCTTGGAGCAACAGTAACAAATCTAAATGACACTCGGGAGAAAATTAAACGCAGAATAAATATGGGAAATGCCTGTTATTATTCGGTTGAGAAGCTTTTATCATCTAGTCTGCTGTCAAAAAATCTGAAAGTTAGAATTTATAAAACAGTTATATTACCGGTTGTTCTTTATGGTTGTGAAACTTGGACTCTCACTTTGAGAGAGGAACATAGATTAAGGATGTTTGAGAATAAGGTGCTTAGGAAAATATTTGGGGCTAAGAGGGATGAAGTAACAGGAGAATGGAGAAAGCTACACAACGCAGAGCTGCACGCATTGTTTTCTTCACCTGACATAATTTATTAGGAACATTAAATCCAGACGTTTGAGATGGGCAGGGCAGCGAATAGGGATTATAAAGAATGGACACTTCGCGTCGGTACCTTTGATGTAGCCGGACTGATTTCAATGACCTTCAAGCCAGCTAGAGCGTCAGATTCTGCTTTCTCCCTAGAGTTGGCGCTGACATCACACCAGCTAGCAGTCGACACAGCGGAAATATAACACATATAATTAATACATCTAGGTACATTATGTACTCAAATAAAATAAATTGGATCCATAAAATAATCAATCCTTCATTAACTGTAATGTCTAGACTCTAGAGTTCCTTTATAACGAGAGTTCAGACGTTGACCCCAACAACAATTAAAATATATAATGATTTGATAGCGCTGAAAATGGAAAAAACAAAACTCTCACGAGAAGTAAAACCATATACCTATATTATATTATATACAACTATTAAACGAATTCAATACTTAATTGTATAATGTATTATATTATTTTATAATATAATTTATGATATCTGAAATATAAAATATTATTATTACAACTAGTTTGTCACTGAGAAATAAGGAAAAGCTGTTAACTTGAATTTATTTGAAGCAAAGCGTTACTGGATTATGCAATAAGGTAGGCGATGTTTGGATCCTGTGTCTTAATTCTATTCTCAATTGTTATCTTAGCGAATGCTCGATTACACTACCTCTAGCGCTTGAAAGTGGAACTAGCCGCTGGCGCACAGAGAAACAAAACACAGGAAAATTCGTTCAGTGTCCATTCTTTATAATCCCTATTCGCTGGGCAGGGCATGTAGCACGTATGGGCGAATCCAGAAATGCATATAGAGTGTTAGTTGGAAGACCGGAGGGAAAAACATCTTTAGGGAGGCCGAGACATAGATGGGAGGATAATATTAAAATGGATCTGAGGGAGGTGGGATATGATGATAGAGACTGGATTAATCTTGCACAGGATAGGGACCAATGGCGGGCTTATGTGAGGGTGGCAAAGAATCTGCGGGTTCCTTAAAAGCCATTTGTAAGTAAGTAAGTAAGTAAGTAAGGTCCTACACGATTCCCAGATTTGGCATCTACTATTATTGTAATTACTTTTTTTTTTTTAGTAGGAATATACTGTTACTATAATATGTGGAATTTCCCCAGAATATTATTCCAAAACTCATTACCGAGTGGAATTATGCGAAATATATTGTTTTTAAGGTACTATTTACTCTCTCGTGCATAGATCTAAGAGCAAAACATGCTGAATTTAGTTTGGGTGTAATTTCTTTAATATGATTTTTCCAATTTAACACATTATCGGTTTTTAAGCCAAGAAATTTGGTTGTTGTTGTTTCTATTAGGAACCTATTATTAATTCTTGCTCTTGAAATTTGCGAGGTTGGATTTAGACAGGATTTAAATTGGATTATGTTAGTTTTGTTTCAATTTAATACTAATTTATTGGTTGAGAACCAATAACAATATTTGAGGAGAATTCCCTTCGTTGAAGATTTGGAATATGTTGGGAATATTGGTTGTAACTACTATACTTGTGTCATCTGCAAATAATATGGGATGACGTACTAAATTGAATTTCAGAACACACACTCTTTTCGATACAGTCATGAACACACCCCACCATGACAGGAAATCAGAAGACAGCGCGGGAAGTATTAGAATTCAGAAAACGATGGATATAACATCAAAACTAGTCAATCAAGTAAAATAACCCGTCAAGTTAAATATTAAAACAGTGAAGTTGTTATTTAATTAATCTTGATAACTTAATTGTTCATCAATGTATAAATCGCAGTGTGTAAGAAATGCGGAGATCTTCTTTTTCAGAAATTTATCTTGCGTGACGTACGATTCTCTTCCCTAGTTGTCCCTCGAGAGACACACAACGTTACGCTGAGTCTAAACGCTCATAGAAGCTTTCCGTGAATCGCGAAGCACTTTTCTGTTACGTAATTTGCCTTGGCAAGTCTGTCCATTCAGATGGAAACAAGTGACAGTCACAGCTGTCAAGGCAACGACTCCGTTCTTTCTACACAGCACCTTCTTCAGTAAAAGAGATGTAGTAATTCAGTTGCATTTGGAATGCATATGAGAGTAAGAAGTGGGGTTAAATTGTGCAACAGTGACAGTAAAGTGAACAGCGTCCACTGGGCTATTGTTCCCTGTTTCAAGCGAAGTCAAGGTCGTATTTTGTTTTCCTGATGCCAACCTTGTGATTACTGTAATCCACTTCCGTGTCGTAATACTGCCAGCGGATTGTATGGATGAATCAACAGTGAAATTACTTTTGTACACACAGTCAAGACTATTTGTAGATTTAAAAACTTGCGATCATTTAACCATCATCATTAGCAGATGTAGAAACCCACGACCTTCTGAACCATAGAACTATATATCAGCGTAAATCCTATGTAATGTCATTAATTTCAGGTGGTTATTCTTTGAGATATTTCAAACAAAAAAGTTTAATGCAATTTTTCTCGTTTTTGCTGCCTTTTCGAGAAAAGAATTGTTTTATATTAAACATTTCACGGCGTGTTTTGGGAAAGTCATAGGTTTAATTCCCAATATGCTCAGTCCATTTAAGAGAGAAGTATATTATGGTACGGTAATAAATGATTGAAAGAATTTTAGTATTTTTTTTCCTTTAAATGTGCAGAAATTTGATCCGAAAAAATATTACTTTTCGTTCAGCAAGGGAATTCTACAATGTAACATACAGAAAACAATGGAATAATACTACTACTACTGTTACTACTACTTACTTACAAATGGCTTTTAAGAAACCCGGAGGTTCATTGCCGCCCTCACATAAGCCTGCCATCGGTCCATATCCTGTGCAAGATTAATCCAGTCCCAACCATCATATCCCACCTTCCTCAAATCCATTTTAATATTATCCTCCCATCTAAGTCTCGGCCTCCCCAAAGGTCTTTCTCTATCCGGCCTCCCAAGTAACACTCTATATGTACTTCTGGATTGGTCCATACGTGCTACATGTCCTACCCATCTCAAACGTCTGGATTTAATGTTCTTAATTATGTCAGGTGAAGAATACAATGCGTGCAGTTCTGCGTTGTGTAACTTTCACCATTCTCCTGTTACTTTATTCCTCTTAGCCCCAAATATTTTCCTAAGAACCTTATTCTCAAGCACCCTTAATCTCTGTTCCTCTCTCAAAGTGAGAGTCCAAGTTTCACAACCATAAAGAACAACAGGTAATATGACTGTTTTATAAATTCTGAGTTTCAGATTTTTTGATAGCAGACTAGATGACAAAAGCTTCTCAACCGAATAATAACAGGCATTTCCCATATTTATTCTGCGTTTAATTTCCTCCCGAGTGTCTATTTCTTACGGGCGCAGTGAAATTGAACTTATAATTGTGATCGAGTTTAATAATTTAATTTAATTTAGGTATGACTATCAATAGTATTATTATTTATTATTATTATTATTATTATTATTACATAATTATTTTATTGGTGTTGTGAAGATAAAAAAGAATTGTCATTGTATTATATTAATCATGTATTATATTGTCTTGTGTTGTAGTATTGTATTGCTTTGAATTGTATTGTATTGTATTGTATTAATTATGTTATATTCATAGAAATGTAGTAATTTTCTATCATACTGGCTGAGTGAAAGAGAAGGCCGAATGGCCTTAACTCTGCCAGGTAAAATAAACCGTTTACTGTTGCTCCAAGATATTTGAATTTTACCACCTCTTCGAAGGATAAATCTCCAAATTTTATATTTCCATTTTGTACAATATTCTGGTCACGAGACATAATCATAGACTCTGTCTTTTCGGGATTTACCTTAATAATAATAATAATAATAATAATAATAATAATAATAATAATAATAATAATAATAATAAAGCTCTATTTTCTACTCTATTTCGTAAAACAAATGAAATAAGCCCTAGTCCTATAACTCGGAGAACTTTTTCTTGCCTGAGAAATATGGGGCTATTTCCAACGTCCGATGGGCTCATAATGGCATTCTATCACAGTGAACTGGAAACCCTCTTTTTTTTGTCAATTTCCCTCATGTCCGAGCGGCGGTTCTCTGGATTACTTGACGCAGGAACTGAGCTGTCATACGACGCTGCGTCCTCAAATCGGATTACAAGCGCAGGTCGTCCGGAAAACAAAACACAATCTGTGTGCGTAAACCTGCCGCCCACCTTGCTGCAGATCACAGTTCACTATTGAGGCTTCCACCCATGCGAGACGCGCGGCGGTTTCTTGCGCGCAATTATCATGCGATTGTTATCAGGGTCCTTCCATTTGTCGACAAGTTCTTGCGGCTCAGACAATGGCACACCTTCGCCTCACTTCTGAACCTGGCTGCTCTCGAAACCATTTGAATATCAGTATCGCTCGTGTTAGCGAGTGCTTCGCTTTTTCTTCTTCCTTTTGTATGAACCGATGTTGGTAAAGTCAGTCTCCACCGTGAAAAATGCTGTAAACTGAGACCCTGCCAAAAAGAAAAACTGTATAGGTGAACTGATTCCCTTACAAAAATGGTGTGTAGGTAAACTCAGTCCCTGTTAAATTCTGTCACGACAAAATCTTACCTCCAACTTTTTCCAGACTTGGAACTGGAAATCAACTACTACAGCTATTAGTTGTCATATTTTATGGTTAAAAACACTGTTGGCGAAGTGCATCAACATTGATTAAAAACGCAGTAATCATAGATTACGAAACGATGGTTAAACAGTAGCCGTGGTTAAAATGTAATTTATGTGCACCATTCATAATCACCGATTACTAAAACTTGGCTAGCTGACACCTCATTTAACCAGAGTAAAGTCTATGATGGCACATTGTTTCTACAAAATGACTAAAGGAAAGCATCCATACCGCTGCAAAGATAATAGTCAACGTCTAAAAACGACTGCGCTCACTATGTTCTACATCGGAATGAACGTATCCTACATTTTCGCGTTGCATTTGTTTGCCTTTGGGCGCTGTTATATTTGTGAGTTCCATATCTTTGTTTTTCAGTACTTTTAGGTTAAAATCGTACAAAATGGAAAATTGAATCCAAAAATGATTATATCCCAATGTTAGGTTGAAGTATCGATAGACTTAATTACTAGATTTAAATGTAGGCCTATTATATAAAAAATATGGAATATCCATAAAGGAAAAGGATGCAGAAAATTGGTAGGAATGTGTGTACGATCTTGGACTACACCAGGGAATTGTGCATTATCCTAAGATCCATCCATAACCTCTCTTTGTTCAGCCAGTGACATAGAGAAAGAGATACTGGTATTCGAGTATTCCCTCTTAAAATACAGAAAATAATAGTTACATAGAATCGTAATATAAGCAGCCGATCCGTAGGAGAAATATGATTGTTCTTGTGTTATTTCAATTGATCCATTTGTAGATTTTGATAAACGAAATCCCTCCTGAAATTTTCTGTCACCTAATTGCTCGCAAGAATTCTCTCCTTCCACTAAAGAACCTTCACGCTCACGCTCTATCCAAGTAATTCAAGTACTGCACAATAATAATCGTCTTCGAAATAATCACCTGTGGTTATGGCCGCCATTTTGCTTTACTTGCTCTACTAATCGCTGGTTATCTCCTTTAACCGCTCATATTTTGCCGGTTAGAGATTACTGTGGTTAACTACCTATTTAAGTCGTAACCGAGGTCGATCCACCGTAAAAATGCTTAATCGGGGATTAGGTCACAATTTTAACCTATGGTTACACTAACCGACGTTGATGCACGTGGGCATGTGTGGTGAAAACATTTTATGCACGATCGGTTCTTTTTTTTTTTGCAGATATTGTCAACGTGCTCATAATTTGTGTGTACGTTTTGTAAGCAATGTTCGTAAATATGATCATATTACCCCATCCCTGGAAGCAATAGGTTGGCTTAAACTAGATAAGAAAAGAAATTTACATTTACTTCTCTTTCTCTTCGAAATCTTGAACTCTTCTATTCCTTCGTACCTGTCGTCTCGCTTCACTTACCTTTCTTCCCACCGTAATCTGAAACACGCTCTCGTCATGAAACAATACTAACAATACCATCCCATCGCACCTCCTCATACTCATCCTCTTTCACAATAGCCCTGCCAAGACTCTGGAATTCGCTACCTGCTAGCATCAGGGACTGTCGAAATAAAATTGAATTCAAACGCAAACTTACTAGGCACTTGGTCAGTAATTGAGACTCGTTCAGACATGGTTTCTTGTAAATAGTTCTCTTAATCTATCACAAAATATTTCAATATCCGGTAATTTCATCACTATAGAATTTTGTTATTGTAGGTTTAATTTGTAATTCAGTAAATACAAAAATATTCTTTGTTCTTAACTTCTACGATAAAATGTCTAGCTTTCATTAATCAGGTATTCTTGTCGTACTTTAATTTTTATTGTAATTGTAATTGTAAATTTAATATTAATTGTAATTTTATTGTTCATGTTATAGTTGTAATCCCCTGGTAGAGGGGCAGAGAAGGCCTGACGGCCTTATCTCTACCAGGTTAAATAAATAAATACTAATACTAATAAGCCCGCCATTGGTCCATATCCTGAGCAAGATTAATCCATTCTTTATCATCATATCCCACCGCCCTCAAATCCATTTTAATATTATCTTCCCACCTACGTCTCGGCCGTTGCTAACCACCAGGATCGCTAATATCACCTCATTGCAGACACTGCAAAATAGTACCGGCACAGTCTATTGTTTCTAGCACCCTCACATCTCAAGCTTCGTGACTGTATATACTAGACTGTGATTGTATACTCTTCTTCTTTCTTTTTTTTTTCTGACTTGTCTCCAAGGTAACAAATTTATATAATTCGCTGGCTAGCCATTATCCATCTTCAAATATTTGTGACAAGTGCTAGTGAAGATGTGAACTAGCTTCTTCCGATGTCAGTGGCGAGGACAGTGATGAAACTTCGGCATCAACACCCGTGCACAGTTCCAAGCAGCCCCTGGACGAGGGGTTTGGGGCATAAAGAAGGGGATGCATGTGACATTTCAGAAATGTCACCGCGCGATGCATGTGCCCGGGGTAAAGTTTAGAACCATAACTCACCTTCAAGCACATCCCAGTCTATGATTTATGATGATGAGCAACTTATTTCACCAGGGAATGTCCGGATTCCTATGTTCGATGCCCTGTGAAGCTTTGCGAAAATGTATCGAATGTTGGGAGCGAATGTGCCTATGAAAACTCAGCTGGTCCGTCCTCAATTCTGACCCAGATGGAAGGCATTTAAGTGTGCTTAAAAGTGATAGGCCTATATCAATAGATTTACCGGCATGTAAAAGAATTCCTGCGGGACAAAATTCCGGTACGACGGCGACGCTGATATAACCTCGGCTGCTACGAGCGTCGTTAAATAAATCATAATTTTTAAATAAATGAATACCAAATGAAGCTATGTTGGAAAGAATGGGTGAAGAAAGAATGATGCTGAAACTGATCAGGAAGAGGATAATTAGGGATAATTAGAGATCGGATAATAATAATATTTATTAGTATTGTTATTAATTTATTAGTAATTGTATTTATTATTAATTATCATTATTGAGTGTAATTAGTTACCACTGCCAACGGCTATTTAACCATTTGCAGTGTGAATAAATACAGGGACATCATTTTATTTTTACTAACATTTCTAATATTAACCTGTCTATACCTTTGGCTTAAAGGTTGTGAACCGGGAACACCGTTTGATACCCCCTTCCACTGGAGTTCGATGATACTGGCGTAAGATACAAACAAATCACTTTACTAGGTATAGGAGGGATGAAAAGTAGTTCATCCATTTACGTAAAGGAGGAAATATCGCGATTTTGAGTTTGATAATTTTCATTAGGTTTTTCTTTAATCAAAATACAGTAAAATATTAACAATAAGTGTTTTTACTCTCGAACTGAGCTGTCCGTTCGGACGTATTCATTATGCAGTGTATATTATACTGTCTACAGCACATTAGCGTACAATATAGAGAATGAAGTTACATTGAAAAATAATCATAATATGGATATTTAAACACATATTTGAAAATGATGGCCGTTCATTTCTATGCAGGTTTCAGTTATTTTTTGCATATTATCGCACTATATACTATTGTACCTAATTCCAATTACCAGTTTCGTCTTTCGTACTACTAACTCATGTTGAAATAATTCTGTACCTACTCTATAAAAGAGTACCTTACGTACTGTAAATTCAATCTTCACTTCTGCCCGATCCGAAAAGATAAAATTATTCAGACATGCTATTTATTGTCCGTTCTAGTGGTTTTGTCGAGAGTCATAGAAAGGAGGGAAATCACGTGACAGTTAATTACTTAACGAGGCCTTTTTATTTAAGATATTTTAAACAGTTGTATAATATTACGTAGACGTCCAATTCCTAACAGAAATTAATGTTTTCAGAAAAGAGCTAAGACAGCCCAGCCACAAAGGGACGGGCAGAAGTGGGTGGGGGAAACCGGGATGCGACATAGGCAAACGGACGACAGTACCTGTGCGAGAATATGATTCAATATTGAAAGCGAATATATTTCTGGAACGTACTATACTCACTAACTCAGTACTGTTTGTGTTTACTAAGACCGTAAGGCGACTTTGACTGTATACGCTTGGTTCTGTGTGGAGAACGGTTGGAAGTTTACTAGTAGAGGGGGTGGAAGTGAAGTACATTAAAAAACTCAGGTACAATAAAAATTGAAGTAAAAATAAAATGATGTCCCTGTACAAACCTACATATTAATATATATATATATATATATATATATATATATATATATATATATATACATGCATATCAATTATAATTAATAATAATAATAATAAAAAGTAATAACAATAGTGTAATAAAATTAAAATGGAGCATCCTAAATTCTCAGGTACACAAATAGATTTAGTCTGTACCGAAGAATGGAGTGTTTTTCCTTGTAGTGCAATGTAATGGTGGTGCCACTTGGTTACATGATGATTTCGTGTGAAAATATCCGAGAGAATCTTCTGTCAAGTAAATAACAAGCGAAGTTATTTGGGGTTAGTTAGGTGCGCTTACAGCTTTCTTAGTGATCACATTTTGTCTCTAGAGCGATGTGTTAAAATTCTGAGGTTATTTTGAATGATTTAGGTAAGTTTTGTTCTCTCGTGTGTTGTACGTAGGGGAATCAAAGATTCACCATACATAAAATCTATTTCACTGTGAAGTGTATCATAGTACAACGTCAAATATTTACTCATTAATTCTGTATTTTCATGAGGCTGGTATTTGTTATCTCTGCTGTCACAGGAAAAATATACACTCAGGCAGCAGAATCCGGTTTTCGCACAAGAACTATCTAAACGAATTTCATACGTGCAAAATATTGGATTGTGCATAAGTTCGTACCGTAAATAAATACTTGGTTGCTATGGAAACATGGACAGCAGATGCTATGAACTTCTGCACCAATACAATAGTTTACACCCGTAATATAATTTCACTTCTACACTCATGTTTCTTGTTATGAGAAAATTTTTCGACCTGCGGTCTCTAAGTAATTTTCATGACAAAAATTAGTTTAGCTCAATTAAATTACCGAAAAACTACCAGCACTTCTGAAGCTACTGTAGATGATCCGGCAAATCTTTTAGTAATTATTGTATAGTATTATTATTATTATTATTATTATTATTATTATTATTTATTTGTTTATTTATTTATTTATTTATTTTCGAATATGTGCTTTACGATGCAGATAATATCTACCCTGAAAACCAGTAGGAGCAACAGTGTGATATAGGGGTGTGCAACCCCTCGCCGCGGGCTATTGTCACCCTGTGCACGTCGTAACAGAACAAGTGGCAATGTTCTATGGCACAGTGAAAGCACTTGTCAGGCGATGGCGCTCGTCTATATCACAGCACTTTTTCGTGCGTGAGAAACTTTGTTGGAGGCGTCTGAAGAAAATTTACTGATCATTACACCCGACGCATTCCTCCCTGCTGTCAGCTTTCGCCTACACTTTTGTTGTTAAAGTCCCTGAGCGGTCCCAGGATATTGTTATTGCTAGGCTTAAGAGAATCAGCAGTACGTGAAGATACACTAGCATTTCTGAGATTAGTATATTCCAGAAATAAACGTCAAATTAAAATCGGAAATCTTTTATCAACAGTACTCTCACTAGAGGTTTTGATTTATCTAGAGAAAATCAAAACTCGAGTGGGATTTAATTGACTATTACACGATTAGAAGAAAGTATATAAAGATTAGAAGTAACAAAGTACTCCAAAACAATAAAATATTAATTGGCTTACGAAAATACAACTATCTTCAAATGTATTATTGTACCATCTCAACATTACGCTAGATGGCAGTAGTGTTTTATGATTATGTTTTCTTGTTACCGGTATTAGTTGTGCCAACTATGGAATCATCATTGAACTCTGTGGACTGTTACTAGTCAAGAAGGCTTTGTTGATTTTATTAAAACATTTGCTTTCCACTTCAATCATCCGGATCCCAGTAATCAACGTCACTTGACAGATGATTTTCAATAAATCTTAGTATTAAACAATCTCTGATACGTAACTATCCATAATATCATATAGCAGAAGCTATAACAAACATAACCTAAATAATATAAACAAGTGTTAGAAAAGATTTTAATTAGGGATGATGAAATAAACAAGAAACGTTTTAATTAACGATGATGAAATAAAAAATAAACATGAATAATTTTAAAAGAAATAATTACTGAAAGTACAATTTTAAAATTTGAATGTTTTAGTGGTTGGTGGTTCAGTTGATGTTATATTGGATGTGTGCGTAAAAGAAGTGAACTCGTTGATGTACATGGTGTATCCCTCAACTTATTCAGGATTTCCGAATGGTGCTCTTCATATATGACCAGTGATCTTTATTAATTCTTGTTCTTGAATGCCAATGCGAGTCATATTTGAAAGTGCTCTGCATCGACTGGAGTGGTTTGTAATTTTCTGTTTTTTGACGTCCAGACCAGTGCAGTTTGAAATGTTGGCAAACAAAGAAACAAATGCTAGAGTAGTGATAAAAATAAACAAATGCTAGGGACGCGATAAAATTAAACAAATGCTAGGGACGCGATAAAATTAAACAAATGCTAGGGACGCGATAAAATTGTGCGATAAGCAGACATGATTGGTTGAAAGACGTCCTTTCGTACCGTTTTATTGGTCGAAAGTAGTGTGACGTAGTAAAAGTGTAATAGTCAACAGTAATCTCACTAGAGGTTTCGATTTATTAAGAGAAAATCAAAACTCGAGTGGGATTTAATTGATTATTACACGATTAAAAGAAAGTATTTAAAGATTAGAAGATATAGTACTTTAATACAATAAAATAGATATTAATAGACTTATTAAAATTCTACTTCACTAATGTTAGCTTCACCAAAATGTTTGAACGGAGCCGCCATTTTCAGTCAACTATCTATCCGGGAAACAAATTACGATCACAAAGCATGTTTTATAGTACCCTAAAGAATTTTCAGTTTGAAATGTTGGCAAATAAAGAAACAAATGCTAGGGAAGGGATAAAATTAAACAAATGCTAGGGTAGTGATAAAATTAAACAAATGCTGGAGAAGCGATAAAATTGTAGTGATAAGCAGCCATGATTGGTTGAAAGACGTCCTTTCGTACCGTTTTATTAGTCAAAAATATGACGTAGTGAAAGTGTAATAGTCAAAATAATTATTTAGTATGCTACAAGTAAAGGATTGTTACAAGGATGTTTTATATCACCATTACTTTTTATATACAGGGTGGAAGGGAATCTATTACATTAACTCACGGTGATAATTACATGAAGTCAATGCCTTATCCATGTCTTACACAAAACCCTCATTTATAAGTCACTGACACAAAGTGTTATAAGCTTGAGGCAGCATCTTGGACATGAGACAGAATATACGAAAACAAATTATTGGCTACTGAAATGTACTTTTGGAGTAGAGCAGCAAGAAAATTTAAGAAGAGAAAAATCAAAGAACTAAAAAGTCAAGTCAAACTATGGATGGATGACGTCAGAAGGAGTACGCCTATTACTAGAAGATATCTTATTGATAAAGATGGCTGAGGATAGAGATTTGTGGAGGAGCAAAATTTCTTTTTGATGAAGGATAACTATTGTATTGTAGAAAATAATAATAATAATAATAATAATAATAATAATAATAATAATAATTTATTTATTTATTTATTGATATTTATGTGCTGGACAACAGCCATAGGCCAATAAAAGTCTAACACAGTGATAAAATTAATACATTAAAATGAACAACTATGGTACAAATTAAATACTTGAGTTAACAACAAAATAAAGAACATAGATTACAATAAATAATTTACAAGAATTAATACTATAGAATATTAGGGAAAGGAGTTGATTCTTACTACCAATTTGTGTATAAGGATTATACAAATAATATTAGCAAAGCCATTGCCATATTCTAATACTTCTATACATTGAATGGATCGAAATCGTCTACATGTAAGTTAGCATGTTTAATACATCTGAGACCGGCGAGGAAGATTTAGAATTTCTAATATAGAAGAGTTTGTGATGTCTCATGTCCTTCATAGGAATACGAAGGCTGACACTGTTCAAGAAAGATTGACAATTAATGTCACTTTTAAGGACCTTACATAAGAATAAGTAATCGAGATCATGACGTCTGGCATACAGGCTTCGACATTTAAAGTGCTCGCATTTTTTATCATAGGTATACCCGGAGTTATTAGACAGGAAT